>NW_026606760.1:310000-402500 GCF_029890125.1 Rhinichthys klamathensis goyatoka
CCCATGTTCAAACAATCATAAAAAGTGTTCCTTCATAGGTTTGCTCATTCATTCATTTGATTCCTGTTCAGAGTGACTCTGACTATTACTGTATTTATTATCAAGTATTTTTACTGTATAGTTTTGGAGAAGAGTAAAGGCAAACTCACCCCAATCATCAAACTGCATTGTAGCACTTACACCATGTCCCATGTTCAAACACTCATAAAAAGTGTTCCTTCATAGGTTTGCTCATTTGTTCATTGGATTCCTGTTCAGAGTGACTCTGACTATTACTGTATTTATTATCAAATAATTTTACTGTATAGTTTTGGAGAAAAGTAAAGGCAAACTCACCCCAATCATCAAACTGCATTGTAGCACTTACACCATGTCCCATGTTCAAACACTCATAAAAAGTGTTCCTTCATAGGTTTGCTCATTTGTTCATTGGATTCCTGTTCAGAGTGACCCTGACTATTACTGTAATTATTTTCAGGTAATTTTACTTTATAGTTTTGGAGAAGAGTAAAGGCAAACTCACCCCAATCATCAAACTGCATTGTAGCACTTACACCATGTCCCATGTTCAAACACTCATAAAAAGTGTTCCTTCATAGGTTTGCTCATTCATTCATTTGATTCCTGTTCAGAGTGACTCTGACTATTACTGTATTTATTATTAAGTAATGTTACTGTATAGTTTTGGAGAAGAGTAAAGGCAAACTCACCCCAATCATCAAACTGCATTCTATCACTTACACCATGTCCCATGTTCAAACACTCATAAAAAGTGTTCCTTCATAGGTTTGCTCATTTGTTCATTGGATTCCTGTTCAGAGTGACCCTGACTATTACTGTAATTAATTTCAGGTAATTTTACTGTATAGTTTTGGAGAAGAGTAAAGGCAAACTCACCCCAATCATCAAACTGCATTGTAGCACTTACACCATGTCCCATGTTCAAACACTCATACAAAGTGTTCCTTCATAGGTTTGCTCATTTGTTCATTGGATTCCTGTTCAGAGTGACCCTGACTATTACTGTAATTAATTTCAGGTAATTTTACTGTATGGTTTTGGAGAAGAGTAAAGGCAAACTCACCCCAATCATCAAACTGCATTGTAGCACTTACACCATGTCCCATGTTCAAACACTCATAAAAAGTGTTCCTTCATAGGTTTGCTCATTCATTCATTTCATTCCTGTTCAGAGTGACTCTGACTATTACTGTATTTCTTATCAAGTAATTTTACTGTATAGTTTTGGAGAAAAGTAAAGGCAAACTCACCCCAATCATCAAACTGCATTGTAGCACTTACACCATGTCCCATGTTCAAACACTCATAAAAAGTGTTCCTTCATAGGTTTGCTCATTTGTTCATTGGATTCCTGTTCAGAGTGACCCTGACTATTACTGTAATTATTTTCAGGTAATTTTACTGTATGGTTTTGGAGAAGAGTAAAGGCAAACTCACCCCAATCATCAAACTGCATTGTAGCACTTACACCATGTCCCATGTTCAAACACTCATAAAAAGTGTTCCTTCATAGGTTTGCTCATTCATTCATTTCATTCCTGTTCAGAGTGACTCTGACTATTACTGTATTTCTTATCAAGTAATTTTACTGTATAGTTTTGGAGAAAAGTAAAGGCAAACTCACCCCAATCATCAAACTGCATTGTAGCACTTACACCATGTCCCATGTTCAAACACTCATAAAAAGTGTTCCTTCATAGGTTTGCTCATTTGTTCTTTGGATTCCTGTTCAGAGTGACCCTGACTATTACTGTAATTATTTTCAGGTAATTTTACTGTATGGTTTTGGAGAAGAGTAAAGGCAAACTCACCCCAATCATCAAACTGCATTGTAGCACTTACACCATGTCCCATGTTCAAACAATCATAAAAAGTGTTCCTTCATAGGTTTGCTCATTCATTCATTTGATTCCTGTTCAGAGTGACTCTGACTATTACTGTATTTATTATCAAGTATTTTTACTGTATAGTTTTGGAGAAGAGTAAAGGCAAACTCACCCCAATCATCAAACTGCATTGTAGCACTTACACCATGTCCCATGTTCAAACACTCATAAAAAGTGTTCCTTCATAGGTTTGCTCATTTGTTCATTGGATTCCTGTTCAGAGTGACTCTGACTATTACTGTATTTATTATCAAATAATTTTACTGTATAGTTTTGGAGAAAAGTAAAGGCAAACTCACCCCAATCATCAAACTGCATTGTAGCACTTACACCATGTCCCATGTTCAAACACTCATAAAAAGTGTTCCTTCATAGGTTTGCTCATTCATTCATTTGATTCCTGTTCAGAGTGACTCTGACTATTACTGTATTTATTATTAAGTAATGTTACTGTATAGTTTTGGAGAAGAGTAAAGGCAAACTCACCCCAATCATCAAACTGCATTCTATCACTTACACCATGTCCCATGTTCAAACACTCATAAAAAGTGTTCCTTCATAGGTTTGCTCATTTGTTCATTGGATTCCTGTTCAGAGTGACCCTGACTATTACTGTAATTAATTTCAGGTAATTTTACTGTATAGTTTTGGAGAAGAGTAAAGGCAAACTCACCCCAATCATCAAACTGCATTGTAGCACTTACACCATGTCCCATGTTCAAACACTCATAAAAAGTGTTCCATCATAGGTTTGCTCATTTGTTCATTGGATTCCTGTTCAGAGTGACCCTGACTATTACTGTAATTAATTTCAGGTAATTTTACTGTATGGTTTTGGAGAAGAGTAAAGGCAAACTCACCCCAATCATCAAACTGCATTGTAGCACTTACACCATGTCCCATGTTCAAACACTCATAAAAAGTGTTCCTTCATAGGTTTGCTCATTTGTTCATTGGATTCCTGTTCAGAGTGACCCTGACTATTACTGTAATTAATTTCAGGTAATTTTACTGTATAGTTTTGGAGAAGAGTAAAGGCAAACTCACCCCAATCATCAAACTGCATTGTAGCACTTACACCATGTCCCATGTTCAAACACTCATACAAAGTGTTCCTTCATAGGTTTGCTCATTTGTTCATTGGATTCCTGTTCAGAGTGACCCTGACTATTACTGTAATTAATTTCAGGTAATTTTACTGTATGGTTTTGGAGAAGAGTAAAGGCAAACTCACCCCAATCATCAAACTGCATTGTAGCACTTACACCATGTCCCATGTTCAAACACTCATAAAAAGTGTTCCTTCATAGGTTTGCTCATTCATTCATTTCATTCCTGTTCAGAGTGACTCTGACTATTACTGTATTTCTTATCAAGTAATTTTACTGTATAGTTTTGGAGAAAAGTAAAGGCAAACTCACCCCAATCATCAAACTGCATTGTAGCACTTACACCATGTCCCATGTTCAAACACTCATAAAAAGTGTTCCTTCATAGGTTTGCTCATTTGTTCATTGGATTCCTGTTCAGAGTGACCCTGACTATTACTGTAATTATTTTCAGGTAATTTTACTGTATGGTTTTGGAGAAGAGTAAAGGCAAACTCACCCCAATCATCAAACTGCATTGTAGCACTTACACCATGTCCCATGTTCAAACACTCATAAAAAGTGTTCCTTCATAGGTTTGCTCATTCATTCATTTCATTCCTGTTCAGAGTGACTCTGACTATTACTGTATTTCTTATCAAGTAATTTTACTGTATAGTTTTGGAGAAAAGTAAAGGCAAACTCACCCCAATCATCAAACTGCATTGTAGCACTTACACCATGTCCCATGTTCAAACACTCATAAAAAGTGTTCCTTCATAGGTTTGCTCATTTGTTCTTTGGATTCCTGTTCAGAGTGACCCTGACTATTACTGTAATTATTTTCAGGTAATTTTACTGTATGGTTTTGGAGAAGAGTAAAGGCAAACTCACCCCAATCATCAAACTGCATTGTAGCACTTACACCATGTCCCATGTTCAAACAATCATAAAAAGTGTTCCTTCATAGGTTTGCTCATTCATTCATTTGATTCCTGTTCAGAGTGACTCTGACTATTACTGTATTTATTATCAAGTATTTTTACTGTATAGTTTTGGAGAAGAGTAAAGGCAAACTCACCCCAATCATCAAACTGCATTGTAGCACTTACACCATGTCCCATGTTCAAACACTCATAAAAAGTGTTCCTTCATAGGTTTGCTCATTTGTTCATTGGATTCCTGTTCAGAGTGACTCTGACTATTACTGTATTTATTATCAAATAATTTTACTGTATAGTTTTGGAGAAAAGTAAAGGCAAACTCACCCCAATCATCAAACTGCATTGTAGCACTTACACCATGTCCCATGTTCAAACACTCATAAAAAGTGTTCCTTCATAGGTTTGCTCATTCATTCATTTGATTCCTGTTCAGAGTGACTCTGACTATTACTGTATTTATTATTAAGTAATGTTACTGTATAGTTTTGGAGAAGAGTAAAGGCAAACTCACCCCAATCATCAAACTGCATTCTATCACTTACACCATGTCCCATGTTCAAACACTCATAAAAAGTGTTCCTTCATAGGTTTGCTCATTTGTTCATTGGATTCCTGTTCAGAGTGACCCTGACTATTACTGTAATTAATTTCAGGTAATTTTACTGTATAGTTTTGGAGAAGAGTAAAGGCAAACTCACCCCAATCATCAAACTGCATTGTAGCACTTACACCATGTCCCATGTTCAAACACTCATACAAAGTGTTCCTTCATAGGTTTGCTCATTTGTTCATTGGATTCCTGTTCAGAGTGACCCTGACTATTACTGTAATTAATTTCAGGTAATTTTACTGTATGGTTTTGGAGAAGAGTAAAGGCAAACTCACCCCAATCATCAAACTGCATTGTAGCACTTACACCATGTCCCATGTTCAAACACTCATAAAAAGTGTTCCTTCATAGGTTTGCTCATTCATTCATTTCATTCCTGTTCAGAGTGACTCTGACTATTACTGTATTTCTTATCAAGTAATTTTACTGTATAGTTTTGGAGAAAAGTAAAGGCAAACTCACCCCAATCATCAAACTGCATTGTAGCACTTACACCATGTCCCATGTTCAAACACTCATAAAAAGTGTTCCTTCATAGGTTTGCTCATTTGTTCATTGGATTCCTGTTCAGAGTGACCCTGACTATTACTGTAATTATTTTCAGGTAATTTTACTGTATGGTTTTGGAGAAGAGTAAAGGCAAACTCACCCCAATCATCAAACTGCATTGTAGCACTTACACCATGTCCCATGTTCAAACACTCATAAAAAGTGTTCCTTCATAGGTTTGCTCATTCATTCATTTCATTCCTGTTCAGAGTGACTCTGACTATTACTGTATTTCTTATCAAGTAATTTTACTGTATAGTTTTGGAGAAAAGTAAAGGCAAACTCACCCCAATCATCAAACTGCATTGTAGCACTTACACCATGTCCCATGTTCAAACACTCATAAAAAGTGTTCCTTCATAGGTTTGCTCATTTGTTCTTTGGATTCCTGTTCAGAGTGACCCTGACTATTACTGTAATTATTTTCAGGTAATTTTACTGTATGGTTTTGGAGAAGAGTAAAGGCAAACTCACCCCAATCATCAAACTGCATTGTAGCACTTACACCATGTCCCATGTTCAAACAATCATAAAAAGTGTTCCTTCATAGGTTTGCTCATTCATTCATTTGATTCCTGTTCAGAGTGACTCTGACTATTACTGTATTTATTATCAAGTATTTTTACTGTATAGTTTTGGAGAAGAGTAAAGGCAAACTCACCCCAATCATCAAACTGCATTGTAGCACTTACACCATGTCCCATGTTCAAACACTCATAAAAAGTGTTCCTTCATAGGTTTGCTCATTTGTTCATTGGATTCCTGTTCAGAGTGACTCTGACTATTACTGTATTTATTATCAAATAATTTTACTGTATAGTTTTGGAGAAAAGTAAAGGCAAACTCACCCCAATCATCAAACTGCATTGTAGCACTTACACCATGTCCCATGTTCAAACACTCATAAAAAGTGTTCCTTCATAGGTTTGCTCATTCATTCATTTGATTCCTGTTCAGAGTGACTCTGACTATTACTGTATTTATTATTAAGTAATGTTACTGTATAGTTTTGGAGAAGAGTAAAGGCAAACTCACCCCAATCATCAAACTGCATTCTATCACTTACACCATGTCCCATGTTCAAACACTCATAAAAAGTGTTCCTTCATAGGTTTGCTCATTTGTTCATTGGATTCCTGTTCAGAGTGACCCTGACTATTACTGTAATTAATTTCAGGTAATTTTACTGTATAGTTTTGGAGAAGAGTAAAGGCAAACTCACCCCAATCATCAAACTGCATTGTAGCACTTACACCATGTCCCATGTTCAAACACTCATACAAAGTGTTCCTTCATAGGTTTGCTCATTTGTTCATTGGATTCCTGTTCAGAGTGACCCTGACTATTACTGTAATTAATTTCAGGTAATTTTACTGTATAGTTTTGGAGAAGAGTAAAGGCAAACTCACCCCAATCATCAAACTGCATTGTAGCACTTACACCATGTCCCATGTTCAAACACTCATAAAAAGTGTTCCTTCATAGGTTTGCTCATTTGTTCATTGGATTCCTGTTCAGAGTGACTCTGACTATTACTGTATTTATTATCAAATAATTTTACTGTATAGTTTTGGAGAAAAGTAAAGGCAAACTCACCCCAATCATCAAACTGCATTGTAGCACTTACACCATATCCCATGTTCAAACACTCATAAAAAGTGTTCCTTCATAGGTTTGCTCATTCATTCATTTGATTCCTGTTCAGAGTGACTCTGACTATTACTGTATTTATTATTAAGTAATGTTACTGTATAGTTTTGGAGAAGAGTAAAGGCAAACTCACCCCAATCATCAAACTGCATTCTATCACTTACACCATGTCCCATGTTCAAACACTCATAAAAAGTGTTCCTTCATAGGTTTGCTCATTTGTTCATTGGATTCCTGTTCAGAGTGACCCTGACTATTACTGTAATTATTTTCAGGTAATTTTACTTTATAGTTTTGGAGAAGAGTAAAGGCAAACTCACCCCAATCATCAAACTGCATTCTATCACTTACACCATGTCCCATGTTCAAACACTCATAAAAACTGTTCCTTCATAGGTTTGCTCATTTGTTCATTGTATTCCTGTTCAGAGTGACCCTGACTATTACTGTAATTAATTTCAGGTAATTTTACTGTATAGTTTTGGAGAAGAGTAAAGGCAAACTCACCCCAATCATCAAACTACATTCTAGCACTTAACACCATGTCCCATGTTCAAACACTCATAAAAACTGTTCCTTCATAGGTTTGCTCATTCATTCATTTGATTCCTGTTCAGAGTTACTCTGACTATTACTGTATTTATTATCAAGTAATGTTACTGTATAGTTTTGGAGAAAAGTAAAGGCAAACACCCCAATCATCAAACTGCATTGTAGCACTTACACCATGTCCCATGTTCAAACACTCATAAAAACTGTTCCTTCATAGGTTTGCTCATTTGTTCATTGGATTCCTGTTCAGAGTGACTCTGACTATTACTGTATTTATTATCAAATAATTTTACTGTATAGTTTTGGAGAAAAGTAAAGGCAAACTCACCCCAATCATCAAACTGCATTGTAGCACTTACACCATATCCCATGTTCAAACACTCATAAAAAGTGTTCCTTCATAGGTTTGCTCATTCATTCATTTGATTCCTGTTCAGAGTGACTCTGACTATTACTGTATTTATTATTAAGTAATGTTACTGTATAGTTTTGGAGAAGAGTAAAGGCAAACTCACCCCAATCATCAAACTGCATTCTATCACTTACACCATGTCCCATGTTCAAACACTCATAAAAAGTGTTCCTTCATAGGTTTGCTCATTTGTTCATTGGATTCCTGTTCAGAGTGACCCTGACTATTACTGTAATTATTTTCAGGTAATTTTACTGTATAGTTTTGGAGAAAAGTAAAGGCAAACTCAGTCACTAGTGCATTCTATCACTTAACACTATGTCTCATGTTCAAACACTCATAAAAACTGTTCCTTCATAGGTTTGCTCATTCTTTCAATATATTCCTGTTCAGAGTGACCCTGACTATTACTGTGTTTATTATCAAGTCATTTTACTGTATAGTTTTGGAGAAAAGTAAAGGCAAACTCACCCCAAACATCAAAGTGCTTTCTATCACTTACACCATGTCCCATTTTCAAACACTCATAAAAAGTGTTCCTTCATAGGTTTGCTCATTCTCTCATTTGATTACTGTTCAGAGTGACTCTGACTATTACTATATTTATTATCAAGTAATTTTACTGTATAGTTTTGGAGAAAAGTAAAGGCAAACTCACCTCAATCATCAAAGTGCATTCTAGCACTTGCACCATGTCCCATGTTCAAACACTCATAAAAACTGTTCCTTTATAGGTTTGTTCATTCTTTCAATATATTCCTGTTCAGAGTGACTCTTAATATTACTGTAATTATTTTCAAG
The DNA here is from genome assembly GCF_029890125.1 of Rhinichthys klamathensis goyatoka. Classification (NCBI taxonomy): domain Eukaryota; kingdom Metazoa; phylum Chordata; class Actinopteri; order Cypriniformes; family Leuciscidae; genus Rhinichthys; species Rhinichthys klamathensis. The sequence goes on from NW_026606760.1 coordinate 318,514, forward strand.
TCCTTTTACTGTATAGTTCTCTTACGAGAGGTTCTCTCGTATTGCGTAAGCTAGCTTACGCTATGGGAAAGATTCATCTTTTCTGAGAATTTGAAGCCAAAAAAATATCCTATAATTTTGTATCCATTGTCAACGCAGTTCAGCTGCAGCAGACCATGAGTGGGCTAGCTAGCAGCTCATTGGTTCGCTCACAGAGAACTGCTTAAGCCTATGAGCAGACGCGAATGAACTCTCAGCAAATGAAAGTCTGACCTGCTCTCATTGCGTCAGAGCCCGCCGAAACGGGCGTGGTCAGAGAGTATAAATTAGCGTCCCCAGGCTGTAAACTCTGGTTTTCATAGAATGAAGCGAGAACGCTAGGAGCACAAGCACGGCCAGGAACGCAATACTCGTTCCCTCATCTACAGAGAACCGAGGTTACGTTAGGTAACCGATTCGTTCTCTTACGAGAGGTTCTCTCGTATTGTGTAAGCTAGCTTACGCTACGGGAACACCTGGTCAACGCCGTGCGTGCTAAGCATCCACTAAGAGTCCCAGGGGAGACCCCGGGGAACCCTTATGAGTGGGAATAATTATATGTACCTGTGACAAAGGCCAGCAGAGCGGGCCGGAGATTGTGTAGTACATAAGCACATGATAGAGAGGGACAGAGCGAAACCGGTCTGTGTGAATGACTCCCTATAGTGCAGCTCAACCAGAAGAGCTGTAACATACTAGACTGCTAGTAGTTTAGCCTGCAAGGCGGGAACTTCCAGATTGTAAAATCTGACAAAGGTGGAGGGGGAAGCCCATCCCGCTGCCACACAAATGTCATGAATGGAAATTCCGCTGGACCATGCCCACGATGAGGCCATGCCTCTAGTGGAATGAGCCCTGATGCCCAGAGGGCATGGCAGGTCTTTTGATGCGTATGCGGCTGCAATGGCATCAACTATCCATCTGGATAGAGTCTGTTTCGAGGCGGCCAACCCCTTGGTGCGCCCACCGAACGAAACAAAAAGCTGCTCGGATCGTCTGACCGGAGCAGTGCGAGTAATGTATAATCTCAGGGCCCTGACCGGACACAGGAGATTAGAGTCAGATTCGCTATCGGATGCAGGCAGAGCCGATAGGGAAATAACTTTTGCCCTGAACGGGGTACCAATCGCTTTTGGGACATAACCATGTCTAGGCTTAAGAACGACTAAGGAGTCATTGGGCCCAAACTCGAGACAGGAAGCGCTAATGGACAGCGCGTGAAGGTCTCCCACACGTTTTACTGACGCGAGCGCGAGCAGAAAAACTGTTTTGAGCGAAAGGTATTTGAGGTCCACGGTGTTTAGCGGTTCGAATGGAGGGGCTTTTATAGCTTCGAGAACTATGGAAAGGTCCCACATCGGCACCGAAGGGGGGCGTAGGGGGTTCATCCTTCTAGCTCCTCTGAGGAAGCAGATGACCAAGCCATCTTTGCCCAGTGACTGGCCGCGCCGGGGTTCAACGAACGCTGCGACGGATGCCACATACACCTTGAGAGTGGACGGGGACCTGACCTTGTCCAACATCTCTTGGAGAAAAACTAGCAAGGAAGGAACCTCGTGTAACAGGTCAAAGAATGACAAATATTTTTGTAACCTTTTATTTTCTATTGGTTGTGAGTTTATTTCACCAAAATACTGTATTGTTCAGTTATGTCATGGTAGCTTATAGGTATTGGGAGAGTTATTTGTTGTGTATGTGCGCCCTCTATTGGATGTGAGGTCATATACTGAATTTTCGCGTTCTTTTCTCAGTCTGCATTCTACATGATTAAGAGAGACTGATTCTGCTCGATGATAGAATCCTGAATTTTGCTCTCTTTGAAATTTAACAGTTGAGCCAAATAAAGTGCCTTGAGGAAAGTCAGTGTCCTGTCTTCAGCGCACCAGAACACAACGCAGTAGTCGGCGAAGTGCAGACCGCGCCGGCTACACTCGCATAACCGTGGGTCCAAGTTTCTGTCGGTGCACCATTTAGAGAACACAGACCATTTAGACGCATAGAGCCTTCTAGTAGAAGCCGCTCTAGCCTGTATGATCGTGTTTAACACTCCCTCTGGCAAAGCAACGGGTAGTTGTTGATCACCCACGCATGTAGCGCCCAGCGCTCTGGGTGGGGATGCCAGATCGTGCCGCGAGCTTGGGAGCGGAGATCTGCTCTGATTGGAATGGGCCACGGGGCTGTCTGTGACAGCTGAGTGAGCTCCGGAAACCAAGTCTGACCCTCCCAACGCGGGGCTATGAGGAGCACCGAGTGGCGTGTTTCCCTTCCCAGGTGAAGCACCTGTGGTAGCAGAGAAACCGGCGGGAATGCATAAAGCGGGCGGCTGGGCCAGGTCTGGGCTAGCGCGTCCTCGCTCTTTGAGAAAAATGTTGGGCAGTGGGTGTTCTCTACTGAGGCGAAGAGGTCCACCTCTGCTCTGCCGAATATTCGCCACAGCTTTTGGACTGTAAGAGTGTGCAGGGACCATTCCTCGGGGGGAATGGGGTTCCTGGACAGACTGTCTGGACCGTCGTTCAGATGACCCGGCACGTGCGTCGAGCAGGTGACACTGAGACCAAACTAAGATGCGTTCTGTCAGCCGGAAGAGATTCCTGGATCTGACTCCGCCCTGACGGTTTAGATAGGAGACCACGGCTATATTGTCCGAACGGATCAGCACGTGGTGACCGTGAATGCGCGGAAGAAAGTGCGTGAGCGCGTTCTCGACCGCCAGCATCTCCAAACAGTTTATGTGGAGGAGGCTCTCCTGAGCTGACCAGGGGCCGAAGGTGGGTGGGCCCTCGCAGACCGCACCCCAACCCGTGTTGGATGCGTCTGTCGAGATGACTTTTCGGCGAGAAAGGGTCCCCATGGAAACGCCCCGCTGAAACCATTCTGCCACAGTCCATGGCTTTAGAGCTGTGATACAGGTCTGCGTTACCTTTATCAGCTGGCGACCCGTGGTCCACGCACGGTGAGACACATGGCTCTTCAACCAGAGCTGAAGCGGGCGCATGCGCAGTAACCCCAGCTGGAGCACCGCGGAGGCTGAGGCCATGTAACCCAACGCCTTCTGAAAAGTTTTCAGAGGTGTGAGTCTGTTCATCTGAAAAGATGCGGCGAGACGCTGAACACGGCACGCGCGCTGTGTTGACAGACGAGCCGTCATCGTGACCGAGTCTAGCTCTATACCCAAGAAGGAGATAGTCTGACTGGGTTGTAGTGCACTCTTTGTCCAGTTGACAGAGAGGCCCAAAGCTTTCAGATGGTCGAGGAGAACTGTACGATGAGACAGTAGCTCTCTCTGTGATTGTGCCAAAATCAGCCAGTCGTCCAAAAAGTTCAGTATTGGCAGCCCCTGACTCCGCAGGGGGGCGAGCGCCGCATCCAAGCACCTCGTGATCGTACGGGGTGCTAGGGATAGGCTGAACGGAAGGACGGTGTATTGATAAACCTGGCCTTCGAAGGCGAAACGTAAGAATGGCCTGTGAAGGGGATTTATCTGAATCTGAAAGTAAGCATCTTTCAGATCTAGTGAAATGAACCAGTCCCCCTGGCGCACCTGCGTGAGGAGTTTTCTGATAGTAAGCCTTTTGAACGGTCTCTTCTTGAGAACTTTGTTCAGAAATCTGAGGTCTAAGATTGGTCTGAGGCCGCCATCTTTCTTGGGAACCAGAAAATAACGGCCGTAAAACCCCGACTCGCTCATAGACAGAGGAACTCTCTCTATAGCCCTTTTGCACAATAGTTTTGCTATCTCTGAACGGAGCAGTGTCACTGCTTCTGGGTTGACAATAGTTTCTAGCCGCGCTCGAAAACGTGGAGGGCGGCGGTGAAAGCGTAAGCGATAGCCTAGCCTTATTGTGTTTAGCACCCACTGGGAAATTCCCGGAATAGCTTCCCACGCTTTGAAGCGTAACGCTAAGGGGTGAATGGCTACATGGTCCCCGTTGCTGCACATAGCGGGCTGCGCGAGCGTGCTCAAAGTGTTTATGACAGCGGGACTAACAACCAGAGAGGAGTTTAAGGGCCGTGTAACAGAGTGAGCAGAGGTGGGACGCGCACACAGGCTCGTGGGCGCGCTTATGTTCTCTGAAACTCGAGCGGGTTGGAACCGCTTTATGAGAGTGGGCTCTTTGAGAAACACGGGAACTGAAATGCTTTTGTGTATGAGTGAACACAGTGTTGTGGGCACATTTTCTACACAGGAGGCTTTTATGCTCTTTTTGAGATTTCTCTGGGTCGCCGTGAAACCGGCGTTTGTGCTCATGCAAGCGGGAAAGGGGACCGGCTTGGTAATGGCGGGGTACACTGCTGTAGTAGCCGCGTGAGCGGGGACTAACAAAGGGCGAAACTTTGACGGCGGTCCGGCCGCGGCGGGAGAGCGCCGTCTTTTTCTCAGCTGTGCTAGGCAGACTTCGAGTGATCAGGTTTCAGCGTGATCCTAGGCCGAGGCCCCCGAGGAGGCGGCGGTCTGTGGCGGCTGTCAGAGCGAGAACGAGGGCGGCCGCCCTGGCGTCGCTGAGAAGTCTGACTGTGCTGAGCTGGGCGCTGGAGTGGGGCTCGTGCAGGAGGCTGGTCACGTGAGCTGCCTGCAGAGGAGCTAGCGCGACGAGGCAGAAAAAGATTCATGGCCTGAGAGGCTTTCTGCACTTCGGAGAAACGGTCAACGATACCCGTGACAGCAGATCCGAAGAGGCCGGATGGAGAGAGCGGGGCATTGAGAAAGGCGGCGCGCTCAGAATCTCCCATGTCGGCGAGTGTAAGGGACAAGATCAAGGTAAAGGTTCCAGGTAAAGGACAAGATCATCCGTCATGCCCGGTCCATGAGGGGTAGGCTGAAATTCCGGGATCATTCCATCCTTGTGTTTGAGGATTATCCTCCAGAGGTCGTGCAGCAGCGGAACGAGTTCAAGGTGGTCATGTCGGAGTTGTACGAGCGAGGGTTTAAGCCGGCCCTGCTGTACCCGGCCAGGCTTTACATCAAGATGGAGTCAGGAGGTAGGAAACATTTTCCAACGGTAGCTGAGGCTGAAGCCTTTATTGTCTCCTTGCCCTCACGGAACGCATAAGATCACAGGTCGCCCAAAAACGGGAGATAGTCTCTCTATCAGGACTTTAATATGACTTAATGTTTACAATAGACTGCTCCCTTTCACGGGAGGCCTGTTTCTAGGGCGGTATGGTGAGAGACATCTTATGTTTCATTTTGAGGTTATTATTATTTCTTCTTTTTTTTTCTTTTCATTGCAAGTTGTTGCTGATGACTGTGGCGTGGTACAAATTACTACACAATGGTACTACAATATTTTTTTATGTATATGTTGTGTGTATGCGTATGCGTGTGGTTGCTCCGTTGGCGTTTGCGGTTATTGCAGTGTCAATGTTTCAATGTAATTCCAGAAAATTCCATGATCAATTTGTACTGTTTATATGGGCTTTGATGATCTTAATATCGTTGGAGATTCTCAGCACTGCATTGATATGGGTGGAAAAATCAGTTGTAATGTTTTTGACCTTGAAAATTTAAAACCATTAAATGATATATATAATTATTCACTGTTACATTTAAACATCAGAAGCCTAAACAAACATCACTCTGATTTAGCTTTCCTGTTATCTAACTTAAGCTGTCATTTTGATGTTATTGGATGTAGTGAAACTTGGCTAAATGACTTTTCAAATGTCGATTTACTTAATCTCGATGGGTATAATCTATACATTAAGAACAGACCTAATAGGATAGGTGGAGGGGTCTGCCTTTACGTCAAGAGCTGTCTCCAAGTCAATATCTGTGATTTTTGTTTAGAGGATGACCACTGTGAGTCTTTGTTTATTGAGATTAACACGTCTGACAAAACATTTATTGCCGGTGTTATCTATCGTCCACCAGATATTGCTCTTGACATATTTTGCAGTAAATTGGAAGATCTATTACACAAATTGAATAAGCTAAAAAAGGACTGCATACTTCTTGGTGACTATAACATTGATATTTCTAAGGAAGATGGGGCAAAACACGACTTAATGAACACATTGCATTCCTTCTCCTTTTTCCCCACCATTAACAGATTTACTAGAGTTACACCGACATCTAAAACTATTATTGATAATATCGTGACTAATATTCAAAATACTAAGTTGGAGACAGGAGTTGTGCAGTCTGACATTACAGACCATTTTCCCATTGTAATATTCTTTGGTTCTGATAAATCATTCTCTCCTTCACTCTTTAAAATTAAATCTAAAATAATCAATGAGAGAACCTTACAACATTTAACTGTTAACTTACAGGCAAAATCATGGGACTCTGTCTATGACAGTGTGACTCCTGATACTGCATATGACAGTCTGATAAAGATTATTCAAGATTCCATCAAGGACACAATTCCCGAGAAGACTGTCAGATGCAGTACTACTCTCCAGAACCCTTGGATCACAAAGGGGATTTTGAAGTCAATTAAATATAAAGCTAAGCTTTATAAATCTTACATAAAAAGCCCTTCTATCTTAAAAAAAGAGAAATATATTTCATATAAAAATAAACTAACACAGATCATAAGAATAAGAAAACGAATTCACTATACCGAACTGTTAAAAGGTTCGCAGGGGGACTGCAGGAGGACATGGAATGTTCTAAATGAAGTTCTGAATAGGAGGCATAAACCGACTGTTCTACCTGACATTGGTGATGCCAAAGCTGATCTAACACATACTTTTAATGATCATTTTGCTTCAATAGGTGCAAATTTGTCTAAAAAGATAAGCCAACCCCAGGATGTCACCTTTAAGCACTTTCTCTCTGGTAGCTACACTCACTCATTTTTTATGATGCCAACAGACGGTACTGAACTCCTCAAGATCATTTTGGACTTGAGGAGCTCATGCTCAGCTGGTGTGGATGGAATATGCAGTAGGATCATGAAGGTAGTAGCGAACATTATTGTAGAACCATTGGCTCATTGTATTAATCTTTCTTTATTTACTGGTACTGTACCAAAAATGACAACAATTGCTAAGATAATCCCAATTTTTAAATCTGGTGACAGAAATGATATGAGCAATTACCGGCCCATATCAATTCTACCCACTTTCTCTAAAGTAATGGAGAAAGTGGTACACAATAGACTTAGTGGTTATCTTGACAAATTGGATATTCTTGTCCCTTCACAATATGGTTTTAGAAAAAAGAGCACAACCTGTATGGCAATACTCGACTTAATAGAACAAATTAATGACTGTATTGAAGAGGGAAAATGCGGTGTTGGTGTCTTCTTGGACCTATCAAAAGCATTTGACACCATTGACTTTGATATCTTATTATACAAATTACATCATTATGGTATCAGAGGTCTAGCACTTGAATGGTTCAGAAGTTATCTAAATGAGAGGGAACAGTATGTCCATGTCGATGATCAAAACTCTACTTGTATACCTATAATCTATGGGGTCCCCCAAGGTTCAATCTTGGGTCCACTTCTATTCATTATATACATAAATGATTTTATAAATTCCTCTAAAATATTTCATAAAATAAATTTTGCTGACGACACAAATCTATTTGCATCACACAGAAACCCACATATACTACAAGATATAGTAAACTCAGAGTTAACTAAAGTTGACTCCTGGTTTAAATGTAACAAACTGTCATTAAATATTAGCAAAACAAATTTCATCTTATTTAATGCGAACAAAAAATCAGCTTTTTTTAAAAACACTGCACAATGCCTGATTAAAATCAATGGGCAGGTAATAAAAAGAGTATACTCAACAACATTTTTGGGGGTCCTCATTGATGAATCTCTTAGCTTTAAATGTCATATTAACCATCTAGTAAATAAATTATCAAAGTATGTTGGCTTGTTTTATAAGATCAGGCACTTTCTTCCTCTGTCTGCCCTTATGATGATGTATAAAACTCTCTTTGAACCACATCTTATCTATTGTAATGTGATATGGTGCAACACCTTTACAAGTCATCTTAAAAAACTCGAAACCTTGCAAAAGAAAGCCATACGGGCTCTGTCCTGGTCGGAGATAAATTCCCCGACCCGCCCCTTTTTTTATCACTTTAAGATATTAAGACTGGCTGAGCTAAATAAATATCATAATGCCTGTCTAATGTTTCAAATCGTAAATAGCCTGAACCCTAGGTTGAGTAGTCTTGTTCCTATCTACAGCCCCCGGCATACATACCAAACGAGAATCAAACCACTTATATTCGGAAAATACCGCCGACATGTGCGCACCAGTATGAGTGTTGTTTGTAAGGGGCCGCAGATCTGGAACGGGATTGATGATGGTCTTAAGGTGTTGCCCACTATCTCCAACTTCAAAAGACAATTAAAACATAAGTTCTTATTAACCTATATCTAATTCTAAAACTGACTTTCATGGATTACTGGGATGTGTGTATGATTGTATGAGTGAGTATGTTGTTAATACGTATGTTGTGGTATTCCCTGTGTGCACTTATTGTGTTCCCACTGTACCTTGTCTATAATTACTTGTACAAGAACCATGGGCCCCTATTTATAAGCTTTTTAGCTTCTTTGGGAGACCCATTTCATGATACTTAACCTACTTTGTATCTTCAAACTGTACTATTGTAATGTGTGTTGTATTGTGAATAAACAAACAAACAAGCGTGAAAGCTTGAAGTCGCTCTGCAGGCTTTAGAGGGAAGCACAGGAGATGAGCGCCATCTCGTAGAAGGCGGGCATAAATGTGCGGCGACCAGGTCCTCTACAGGGGGAATGGAGAGATAGCCCTTTTCTGCGGCTCCGTCCACAACGCGAAGCGGGGCGGAAGAGTCAGAGCGAGTTCTAGCAGAGAGCGGGGCATTCCAGGACTTTGTGAGTTCCGCGTGCAGTTCAGGCAGGAAGGGCGCGGCCCGTTTAGTGACGGGAGTCGAGCGCTGGCGGAAGTAGCTGCCGTCCATACGGTTGATGGTCTGCTCGGGGGGAGGGGACCAATCGAGCCCGAGGCGTTCGACGGCCTGTGAGAGGAGGCGCACTAATTCCTCCTCGATTCCAGCGCGGGTCCCAGAGGATTCTCGGGCCGAGGAGGCGTGAGAACCGGACCATTCCTCACTGTCTGAAGCGAGAAGCGAACAGGTTTCCTTAATGTCCGCGGCGTCATCGGAGGCGACAGAGCGGCCACTCGGCGGCAACTGTATGTCCGGAAGCGGCGGAGAAGGAGAGCGGGAGGCGACAGGCCCCGGCGGGATGAACGCTTCTAGCTGGGGTTCCGGCGGCCTCTGAGAGCGGCGTTTCTTCTTCCGCGGCGAAGTCAGAGGCGGCGCGGAAGCAACTTTAGTGGCCTGAAGTCGAGCCCGCAAGGTCGACAACGGCATGTCCTCGCAGAGATCGCAGCCGCCATCGGCGAGGGCGAGCTCGGCGTGCTCCAATCCGAGGCAGAGAGCGCAGATGACGTGGTGGTCTCCAGTCTCGAGGGGAGCGCGGCAAGAACCGCAGGAGGATTTACGAGACATCTTTAAAAAGACGCTCGGCTCTTTTAGATACAAATAAGTATAGGAAGCTTTTTGTAAAAAGGATACAAATCCGTCGGATGGCGCTAGCTCGCAGGACGGCTGAAGGTGGCGAAGACGGCCGGCTTCCTCAGTCTCCCAGATGCTCGCTAGAGTTACCTTTTTTAACGACGGCCGCTTCTCTCAGGATCAGCAGATGCGTGTAGCCTCGCTGAAGAGATGAAAATCAGAGTTTACAGCCTGGGGATGCTAATTTATACTCTCTGACCACGCCCGTTTCGGCGGGCTATGACGCAATGAGAGCAGGTCAGACTCTCATTGGCCGAGAGTTCATTCGCGTCTCCTCATAGGCTTAAGCAGTTCTCTGTGAGCGAACCAATGAGCTGCTAGCTAGCCCGCTCATGGTCTGCTGCAGCTGAACTGCGTTGACAATGGATACAAAATTATAGGATAATTTTTTGGCTTCAAATTCTCAGAAAAGATGAATCTTTCCCGTAGCGTAAGCTAGCTTACGCAATACGAGAGAACCTCTCGTAAGAGAACTATACAGTAAAATTACCTGAAAATAATTACAGTAATAGTCAGAGTCACTCTAAACAGGAATCCAATGAAAGAATGGGCAAACCTATGAAGGAACACTTTTTATGAGTGTTTGAAAATGGGACATGGTGTAAGTGATAGAATGCACTTTGATGATTGGGGTGAGTTTGCCTTTACTTTTCTCCAAAACTATACAGTAAAATGACTTGAAAATAATTACAGTAATATTAAGAGTCACTCTGAACAGGAATATATTGAAAGAATGAACAAACCTATAAAGGAACAGTTTTTATGAGTGTTTGAAAATGGGACATGGTGTAAGTGATAGAAAGCACTTTGATGTTTGGGGTGAGTTTGCCTTTACTTTTCTCCAAAACTATAGAGTAAAATGACTTGATAATAAATACAGTAATAGTCAGGGTCACTCTGAACAGGAATATATTGAAAGAATGAGCAAACCTATGAAGGAACAGTTTTTATGAGTGTTTGAACATGAGACATAGTGTTAAGTGATAGAATGCACTAGTGACTGAGTTTGCCTTTACTTTTCTCCAAAACTATACAGTAAAATTACCTGAAAATAATTACAGTAATAGTCAGGGTCACTCTGAACAGGAATCCAATGAACGAATGAGCAAACCTATGAAGGAACACTTTTTATGAGTGTTTGAACATGGGACATGGTGTAAGTGATAGAATGCAGTTTGATGATTGGGGTGAGTTTGCCTTTACTCTTCTCCAAAACTATAAAGTAAAATTACCTGAAAATAATTACAGTAATAGTCAGTGTCACTCTGAACAGGAATCCAATGAATAAATGAGCAAACCTATGAAGGAACACTTTTTATGAGTGTTTGAACATGGGACATGGTGTAAGTGCTACAATGCAGTTTGATGATTGGGGTGAGTTTGCCTTTACTTTTCTCCAAAACTATACAGTAAAATTACTTGATAATAAATACAGTAATAGTCAGAGTCACTTTTAACAGGAATGAAATGAATGAATGAGCAAACCTATGAAGGAACACTTTTTATGAGTGTTTGAACATGGGACATGGTGTAAGTGCTACAATGCAGTTTGATGATTGGGGTGAGTTTGCCTTTACTTTTCTCCAAAACTATACAGTAAAATTACTTGATAATAAATACAGTAATAGTCAGAGTCACTCTGAACAGGAATCAAATGAATGAATGAGCAAACCTATGAAGGAACACTTTTTATGAGTGTTTGAACATGGGACATGGTGTAAGTGCTACAATGCAGTTTGATGATTGGGGTGAGTTTGCCTTTACTCTTCTCCAAAACTATACAGTAAAATTACCTGAAATTAATTACAGTAATAGTCAGGGTCACTCTGAACAGGAATCCAATGAACAAATGAGCAAACCTATGAAGGAACACTTTGTATGAGTGTTTGAACATGGGACATGGTGTAAGTGCTACAATGCAGTTTGATGATTGGGGTGAGTTTGCCTTTACTCTTCTCCAAAACAATACAGTAAAATTACCTGAAATTAATTACAGTAATAGTCAGGGTCACTCTGAACAGGAATCCAATGAACAAATGAGCAAACCTATGAAGGAACAGTTTTTATGAGTGTTTGAACATGGGACACGGTGTAAGTGCTAGAATGCAGTTTGATGATTGGGGTGAGTTTGCCTTTACTCTTCTCCAAAACTATACAGTAAAATTACCTGAAAATAATTACATTAATAGTCAGGGTCACTCTGAACAGGAATCCAATGAACAAATGAGCAAACCTATGAAGGAACACTTTTTATGAGTGTTTGAACATGGGACATGGTGTAAGTGATAGAATGCAGTTTGATGATTGGGGTGAGTTTGCCTTTACTCTTCTCCAAAACTATACAGTAAAATTACCTGAAAATAATTACAGTAATAGTCAGGGTCACTCTGAACAGGAATCCAATGAGCAAATGAGCAAACCTATGAAGGAACAGTTTTTATGAGTGTTTGAACATGGGACATGGTTTAAGTGCTACAATGCAGTTTGATGATTGGGGTGAGTTTGCCTTTACTTTTCTCCAAAACTATACAGTAAAATTACTTGATAATAAATACAGTAATAGTCAGAGTCACTTTTAACAGGAATGAAATGAATGAATGAGCAAACCTATGAAGGAACACTTTTTATGAGTGTTTGAACATGGGACATGGTGTAAGTGCTACAATGCAGTTTGATGATTGGGGTGAGTTTGCCTTTACTTTTCTCCAAAACTATACAGTAAAATTACTTGATAATAAATACAGTAATAGTCAGAGTCACTCTGAACAGGAATCAAATGAATGAATGAGCAAACCTATGAAGGAACACTTTTTATGAGTGTTTGAACATGGGACATGGTGTAAGTGCTACAATGCAGTTTGATGATTGGGGTGAGTTTGCCTTTACTCTTCTCCAAAACTATACAGTAAAATTACCTGAAATTAATTACAGTAATAGTCAGGGTCACTCTGAACAGGAATCCAATGAACAAATGAGCAAACCTATGAAGGAACACTTTGTATGAGTGTTTGAACATGGGACATGGTGTAAGTGCTACAATGCAGTTTGATGATTGGGGTGAGTTTGCCTTTACTCTTCTCCAAAACAATACAGTAAAATTACCTGAAATTAATTACAGTAATAGTCAGGGTCACTCTGAACAGGAATCCAATGAACAAATGAGCAAACCTATGAAGGAACAGTTTTTATGAGTGTTTGAACATGGGACACGGTGTAAGTGCTAGAATGCAGTTTGATGATTGGGGTGAGTTTGCCTTTACTCTTCTCCAAAACTATACAGTAAAATTACCTGAAAATAATTACATTAATAGTCAGGGTCACTCTGAACAGGAATCCAATGAACAAATGAGCAAACCTATGAAGGAACACTTTTTATGAGTGTTTGAACATGGGACATGGTGTAAGTGATAGAATGCAGTTTGATGATTGGGGTGAGTTTGCCTTTACTCTTCTCCAAAACTATACAGTAAAATTACCTGAAAATAATTACAGTAATAGTCAGGGTCACTCTGAACAGGAATCCAATGAGCAAATGAGCAAACCTATGAAGGAACAGTTTTTATGAGTGTTTGAACATGGGACATGGTTTAAGTGCTACAATGCAGTTTGATGATTGGGGTGAGTTTGCCTTTACTTTTCTCCAAAACTGTACAGTAAAATTACTTGATAATAAATACAGTAATAGTCAGAGTCACTCTGAACAGGAATCAAATGAATGAATGAGCAAACCTATGAAGGAACAGTTTTTATGAGTGTTTGAACATGGGACATGGTGTAAGTGCTAGAATGCAGTTTGATGATTGGGGTGAGTTTGCCTTTACTCTTCTCCTAAACTATACAGTAAAATTACCTGAAAATAATTACAGTAATAGTCAGGGTCACTCTGAACAGGAATCCAATGAATAAATGAGCAAACCTATGAAGGAACACTTTTTATGAGTGTTTGAACATGGGACATGGTGTAAGTGCTACAATGCAGTTTGATGATTGGGGTGAGTTTGCCTTTACTTTTCTCCAAAACTATACAGTAAAATTACTTGATAATAAATACAGTAATATTCAGAGTCACTCTGAACAGGAATGAAATGAATGAATGAGCAAACCTATGAAGGAACACTTTTTATGAGTGTTTGAACATGGGACATGGTGTAAGTGCTACAATGCAGTTTGATGATTGGGGTGAGTTTGCCTTTACTTTTCTCCAAAACTATAGAGTAAAATGACTTGATAATAAATACAGTAATAGTCAGAGTCACTCTGAACAGGAATCAAATGAATGAATGAGCAAACCTATGAAGGAACACTTTTTATGAGTGTTTGAACATGAGACATAGTGTTAAGTGATAGAATGCACTAGTGACTGAGTTTGCCTTTACTTTTCTCCAAAACTATACAGTAAAATTACCTGAAAATAATTACAGTAATAGTCAGGGTCACTCTGAACAGGAATCCAATGAACGAATGAGCAAACCTATGAAGGAACACTTTTTATGAGTGTTTGAACATGGGACATGGTGTAAGTGATAGAATGCAGTTTGATGATTGGGGTGAGTTTGCCTTTACTCTTCTCCAAAACTATAAAGTAAAATTACCTGAAAATAATTACAGTAATAGTCAGTGTCACTCTGAACAGGAATCCAATGAATAAATGAGCAAACCTATGAAGGAACACTTTTTATGAGTGTTTGAACATGGGACATGGTGTAAGTGCTACAATGCAGTTTGATGATTGGGGTGAGTTTGCCTTTACTCTTCTCCAAAACTATACAGTAAAATTACCTGAAAATAATTACAGTAATAGTCAGGGTCACTCTGAACAGGAATCAAATGAAAGAATGGGCAAACCTATGAAGGAACACTGTTTATGAGTGTTGGAATATATGACATGGTGTAAAGTGCTATAATGCACTTTGATGGATGGGGTTGAGTTTGCCTTTACTTTTCTCCAAAACTATACAGTAACATGACTTGAAAATAAATACAGTAATAGCCAGGGTCACTCTGAACAGGAATCAAATGAAAGAATGAGCAAACCTATGAAGGAACACTTTTTATGAGTGTTTGAATATGGGACATGGTGTAAGTGCTAGAAGTTGAAGTAAAATGGCAAAACTCCCATTATATATAAAATGTATATGTGTGTGTTTGTGTGTGCGTGTGTGTGTGTGTGTGTGTTTTGAGTATCATATTTCATACTTCAGGTATGAATGTATATTTCATAGATTGTATAAAGGTGTTTATAGCTTATATATGCAATTCAATTATAATTGACAGATTAAAAGCCACCAAAAGCCTGTTGTATTCATTTGCCATTTATTTGCCAAATATTTGCCATTAACATTAACAAAAAAAATGTAAGAAAATAAATAAATAAACATTAATACATTATGTATAATAATTAATGTATACTTTATATAAAAACATTAAAATCAACAATAAAAATGCAATATAAATGTATGATAATTAACATTAATATTACATTTCATTAAAGTTAATAAAGTACAATAATGTATTTTATATATATATATATATATATATATATATATATATATATATATATATATATATATATATATAAACATTCAAATTAACAATAAAAATGTAAAAAAAAAAATGATGTATGATAATTAGCATTAATATGAAAATGAATAAGTTGTGTAATAATTAATGAATCACATATAGGGCTACAAACATTAAAATAATAATAAAAAAGTAATGTTTTTTTAAATCATAAAACTGTATTATTTGTGTCCTAATGAGATGGAAAATAGCAGAAAATAGTGTCTAAAAAAACATTAAAATTAACAATAAAATGTAAAAATGATTCATGTTAATTGATATTACTATGAACATGAATATATTATGTAATAATTAATGTAACTCATAGGCCTACACACTTTATAATAATAATAAAACAGTCATGCTTTTTAAAAAAAATCATGAAAATGTATTATTTGTGTCCTAATAAAATGTAAAATAGCGGAAAATAGAGTCTTAAAAACAATTTTGACCGCTTCCAGCACCCATACCGTAAGTACACGATTAGACGCGGATACTAAAAAAAAATGTGCGGCTGGCTTGACCGTGTATTTTCAACGCGCGGCCCACTTGACCGCAGTAGACGAGAAGCCCGGACTGGCTCGAGCTGGGCGGACTGCTGGTGCCTACATGTCGTGCTCTCGGCTCTCGCTGTGCGCTACGGACACAGATAGAGTCCGTCTGCTGCAGAGAATTTCAACGATCGCAATATCACCTGGACGAAACCTCTGAATCAGACGAGCACACGGACGTTTGTGTTGTGATCCATCCAAGTTTCGCACCGCATATGTTCTGACTGAACATCCAGGTAACTTTATCATCATCATGCAATAATTCACCATATAGAAAGAAATACAAACGAGGAGTAATTCACTAATGAGTTTGCCAATGTAACGGGGTTCGTTGTTGTGGGAAGAATGAGGCGGGAACCGGCAAACATTTAAACATTTTAATAGTAAAATAAACAAATACAAAACAAAAATATAAGCGAGCAGCCCCTCACTGCTGGCCACACACAACAGAAACAAAACACAACATAAAATCAGGCCTGTTCCTCTCTCGATCTGCCCTGTCGTCGCTCCTCGTTTTATGCGTCCGCTCCTCGGTGAGAGACGCGAGAGAGACCGGTGCGTCTCACAGCTGTCGTTCATTATCACTCGCGCCACCGGCCTCGCGCTGTCCTATCACATCCCTCGCCCTCGTCCTGCTCGCCACAGCCAACTAACTAGAAATTTTGTGTGAAATGAATTTCTAACTCTGGTGGCAGCTAACGTTAGCCTTGTAGACGGAAAAGTGATTTCTCTGATGTTTGCGCTGTTCTGGATTAGTGGGAGTGGCTTGCGGAGCTGTGCAATGTGGTGCATTGTGGGAGTTGTTGTCTTGCATACAAATGCGCACTAAAGTTATTTTCTGTCTTTTCTCGGTCAAGAGGGCATCAAATTCAAAATTTCTTTTACATTTCGACTACATATATGACCCACTTTCAATAAAGATTAATGTTGAAATGGGTGAAGTGACCCTTTAATAATGCATTTATTTCACATTTAATTAATCATGCCCTCTGACCTGTGAGTACATAGCATAAAAAATTGCATACGAATTTGCAGTGTCCTTGTTACCAGCCCGTTCTCATCCCAAGGCGTCATCTAACTGACGCTTTTGACCATGCGTCAACATGCCGACGCACATGGCACCCTTTAGCGTCAATATGAGACGCGCCTCCTAGTGGTCTAACCCTAACCCTACCCCAAACCTAAACCTACCCATAACGGAAGCGTCATCTAACTGACGCTAAAGGGTGCCATGTGCGTCGGATTTAGACGCATGGTCAAAAGCGTCAGTTAGATGATGCCCGGGGATGAGCGTCTCATATTGACGCTTAAAGGGTACCATGTGCGTCGGCATGTTGACGCATGGTCAAAAGTGTCAGTTAGATGACGCCTTGGGATGAGAATGTGTTGTTGTTACATATGTTGCATGCTTACCATAGTAATAAAAGTAAATTATCCATAATTACATGCAACTAACCCTCAACCAAATCCTAATCCTACCCTAACCCTATAGTAAGTACATGTAGTTGCGGTAACACTTCCTTTTACAGTACAGTACTTACGTGTACTTACCTAGAAAGTACTGGCTAATATAAGGTAAGTACATGGGTTAGGGGTAGGTTTAGGGGTAGGTTCAGGGTTAGTACCTAGTTATTGCCCAGTAATTGTAATTACTATAATAAGTACATAGTATGTACATGGGTAACAGGACTGTAAAAGGAAGCTTTACCGTAGTTGCTTAATATTACTTAAATGTATAATTACACTGTAACAATGACATCTTAAAATAAAGTGTAAACGAAATGTTCACTTTTTTCCAAGTCTAACAGCTAAGTAACTAGTTAACTAGCAATAGTAACTAGCACGTGACAAAACTAAACGCCAAAGACATATCTGAACATCAAGAAATGTCAGACTCAATGCAAAGTCTGCCTTGAACAGATAACAAGTTGACATGAGTAATGTTCAATGATATGGATATATACCATCTAAAGCCAATTTTTAAATTTCTATTACATTTTTTATGCAACAATGTATTTGAATTATCTTCATGGGGGCTTCCTTTAAATATTGATATGCCATTCATTTTTATTTAATTAATCGGCATATCATGTTATTAATCAGTTGACTGCCCTACACGCAACATGTTAACTTCAGCACTGAACCCTGGTTAATGTGGAATGGGGCTTGTTCATCTCGACCCCATCCGTCATTCCCATAAAGCTCCGCATTGTCTCGGCACACTGTGTGTTTGGTGAGGCCTCTCCGTTGAAGCTTTAACCTCTACAGATGAAGATAAGGCACAGTCCCTGACACCTGTGAAAAGCATAAAATGTTAAAACACGGTTAGTCCCACCCACTCCTTCATAAATAACCCATAGGTGAATAGGTGAGCTTTGATGTATCGCTTAATATTTACTCTCCTGATTTGGTATTCGCAGCGTCCTTCGAGGCTTAACATATATGGCGGATCAAAACATTGCAGGCAGATTTATCCCAAACACCTGCGACTGCAAGGTCACAGAACTCATTTTGTGAGTGGCATGACTACTTGCCTATTAGTGCAGGCCGTGTCTGCTAAACAAATCTATTTGTGAGATTGTACAGTATTGCTAAAGGGCATTTCTGAATTAAATGTAATCAGCTTTACTAGGCTGTGTTCATTTATTAGTAATGTGCTTAAAGCAGATTAGTGGGCTCAGCCATTTTTAATGATTTATTTTGCTGCTGCGATCTGACAGATTTTCCTCTATTCTTGAAAAAAAAGGGCATTTCCCAATTAGAATACATGCCTCCCTCTCGACGCTTCCATGGTTTAATCTATTGTTCAATACGACGTAATGGGAATTATGATCTCCATTAATTGAAATGGATTCCTCTAATAAAGACTTAGTAGGAATTTTTAATCATATTTAAGGAATAACTATGCCATTTTATTCCATGTGTAATTTATTAAATACTCTTCCATATGGATTTACATTTATCCACATGAGCGAACAACAGCCTAATCGTTACATGTGTGTTAGCCAGCCCTTGGCCATGACTTTGGGTCACATGACTCACAATGACCGCCCATCCGTTTGCTTTCTCTCTAGTGTGGTATGTGTTGGGGGAGATGGCTCTGTGGCTGAGGTGGCCCACGGGTTGCTTCTCCGAGCCCAGATGGACGCTGGGAGGGACACAGATTCCATCTTCACGCCTGTCCAAGCAGCACTTCCTCTCGGCATAATACCAGCAGGTGAGGATCAGGGGTGGTGTATCTCTTTCTCCTGCAGCTGTCCCCAGTACAGCCAACGTCCAGCTCCTCTCAGGAGAGTGAATGCGAATGAGCGTTCAGTCCTCGCTGAGTCAACATGAATTCAAAATTGACCCAATTTACTTGACCCAATTTACTATTATACACGTTTCTGGTCTTACTGTGCACAATTCATCCCGTGCACATTATTGTTAACTTATATCAACACATAATTCCGGCTTATTCCGGGCGATGTTACAAATGTAACTCTTTAACCCCTCCCCTCAAACCACATGGGTCCATTCTAGTATGCAACACCCACTTTCCACAAAACAATAAATGATTACCAATGGTTATTCTTGTTGTGCATCTTATTTCACACAGAAGTACATCAGATTATGCAAGTGAAATTGCTTCCAAGCTATATATGTATGGAAATAAATGTATTATTTGTGGAAAGTGTGTGCTACATACTAGAATGGAGCCAGGTGGTTTGAAGGGAGGGGCTGAAGAGTTATTTGTGATGACATCATCCGGAAAAAGCAGGATATATGTTGATCTAATTAATATATAATAATAATTATATAATATGCAATTGAAATAATATTATTATATATATATTATTATAATTACTATTATTAGTTTAATTATATTATATTAATTCGTTTATACTATATTAGTTCAAAACCACTTTTACTTACATAATCTGTCAAATTATTATATTTTAATAAAGAAATAAAAAACGGGGGAATTTTATATATATATATATATATATATATATATATATATATATATATATATATATATATATATATATTATTAGTTTAAAAATTAAAAAAAAATTAATGTAACAATAATAATAATATATTAATATATTAAATAATTATAATATATTAATATATTAAATAATAATAATTATTGTTATATAGAAAGTTTCTGGTCTTACTGTATATAAATTTACTTTAATTACACATTTTATATTATTTGCATATTTATATTATTACTTTGAAAGCACACACACACGCGCCACAATACCGTTTTGACTCCATGAGGTAAGAGAAGAAACTGAAATAAAACTTATATAATATAATTGATAATCACGGCATGTCTAAATGTGACTAGTAGTAAAATATGATAATGTATAGTAATAGTCTTGTGGGTAAACCATGCAACTTTTTATGCTTCATTCCTGCACTAAAACAATCAGAGGCGTGCTGCCAATTAAAAATCAAACCCTGTAGTAATTTCGGTTTCTAGTTTCTGTGCTGTCAGAATGATTTAGTTTGATTGTGTTTTGAAACTCCTCTAGCGAAAACAAACAGGCAGCTCATAACAGCAGCAAGCGAGTGTATCATTATCAAATTGATTTAATCACAGTCAGGCCTCTGAATGGCCCACTCGCACACTGAGTTAATTGCCTTCAAGAGTGTCTGAAATGGAGCATCCTCGATTTGCCTTTGAAACGGGCTCCACTGGCCTTGGATCAGCGGCCCTAAGCCCTGCGTATTGTCCAGGACTGACTAAGCTCAGATATTTACCTCTCTTTTTGTGGGATTGTGGCACAAACCAACCCCAAAGAGCTGCCAAACCGGGGCGGGAAGAGGAGGGGAGAGCAGAATAGATTGGTACGATAGCGGCCCCTACTTTTCCTTCCAAGAGATTGACCTTCACTTGTCATTTCGGGCGCAGCAAAATGGAGTGCTGTTGTTAGGAGCAATGGAAGCCCTCCAACTCCGCACCCGCTGCAAACTGACCGTACCGGGGTCATGGTTTCTCTTCATTAGTACCGAATCCCACGGGAGAATTTGTAAACAGTTTCCAGTCACAAATGCGAAGGGGAAAAAACGACCCCCGCGTTTGTCGTTTCCCTGCACAGGTTTGGATGTGTCATTTGGTGTGACATCAGACCCAGGTCAATCCTTGGGGACGGAGGAAATGGAGTCGAATCACTCTCTTTGTTACAGCCATGCAAAAACACCCATGTACTGCGCCAACTACAGTGATTTACTGCGAGTAATTACCAATAAAATATACATGAAATGCCCTCGCATAGCAGCTACATTGACATCTAATTATCTTAGCTGGAAAACAGACTAGTTTCTTTAACGCTTTAATTTGTCATTTTTTATGCTCCTTTCTGTCAATATTCATAGTACAGTCAAGTTGAACAAACATTCAAGTTTTTCGGAAGATAAAACTAATTACAAAGAGCGTTTCAAATACCTTATTTACATGATGCAGGATAAACATTGAGAAATGTGAGCCCTGCCCAATTAAAGGCTTTCTCTATGCACCATCGTATATACTCATCGGTACGTATGGCATATAAATTGCAGGCTTCTAATTAATTTGCCTGCTTTTAAGGGTTTCAGGGGGACTGTTAATTTCTTTGATATTCCAGGCAAAGAACCAAAATGTTGGTGCACTTTCCACAAGACTCTTAGACATGCTTGACTAGCGAGTCATTGCATCACATTCATCTGCCTGGATGAGGGAGACATTAACTGCCTTATGAATATTCATGCTGTCTGCTTAATTAAGTTAATTGTTCTGCAGAAGTGCTCGCACTTCCAAGGACAATTTTTTTTCTCTCCCTCTCTCTCTCTCGCTCTTTCAAAGCCCCTTTCCTTCCTATTCGCCCCCCTACTCTAATATCTGGGCGCTAGCACCATTCGTCACCAGGTTCTGGAATGGAGATGGGTAATATATGGAACTCCCGATGATGTTGGCACAGGCTGTTGCTCTGAGCCTTGCGGGAGAGGCAGATGCACGCTTGAAATATAGAGTTACCGCACGGCAGCGGCACTGCAGACACCACCGAACAACAAAAGAACAAAACGATCAATGTCAAACACCATTGTCTGACGTATACAGCGTTGAACGACAACACTTTGGCGAACCTCAAGTGGGCTTTACCAGATCGGTGTAATAAATGGTAATTTTAGCATTCAGATAATGAGATTTTAATATCACACTCACTAAGACTAAGTAACTGCATTCATTATATTTCTTTTAATTGGCGGTAGGCCAAGCACTCCTTATATTACGGTTTCTCACAAGCCTTGCACCAGAATGTATCCCTGTAGGACTCACTTTGCTATATCACAGCAAAGCCACAGCTTGCCGTTTATGACAGGGAGCGAGTCGGCCCTGTTCCAAATCCTAGCGAGCTGCCTACGTAGACAGTATTTTAAGGCATCAAATGCACACTCCTGATGGGAAGGCTGTTTCAAAAGGACAGATACTGTAAGATCTTTTGGCCAAATTCTAAAGCATCATCACATAAATACTTTGCTGAGAAGGCAAACCCATAATGCATTGCGATGAACTGGGGAAAAAAGGCGAACAGAGTGAGAGAAATGTCTCAGAAATTGTATTGAAATATATTTAAAATTCTATTTAAGTTTATTAAATTATTATTTTATGCGTTTTGCAATTTTATTAGCCGTGTGCTGTCTTCAATTTTATTTGAGTTAGAGCCAAGCACATATATACATTTAAATAATTAAAAAAACATCTGATTACTAAAGTAAACAAAATGATTAAAATGGCTATCCCGACTAGCTACAGTATAGCAAGGCAGCTCTCTGGTTTTTGGAACTCAGTCCGTCAGACGCTGTTACCTTTACTGAGCTGAGGCTCAGAGCCTGGCTTTTGTGTTGAAATCATCACAACATATGGAAACTCCCAGAGAGGCCAGGAAGCATCATGGATGTGTGTGTGAGGGAGTGACCTGGTAGGTGGGAAGAGGCACATTTACTTGCAGCCAAATTCACTTGGAGTGCGAGTGTGTGTCCAGCACTGTAGGCCTGGCCGTCTCATCATCAGAAAGGGAGGGAACGATTTCATCCAACACCTCCGTCCTGTTCTCATTTACAGACATTTGCTTTCATACCCTGTTGATCTGAGCAAACACACTGGCCAGATAACTGCATGAAAGGAAATGCCTACTCACCCGACAAGGACAAGCCATTCTCTGCTGTTTGTCTCTGCTAGTAATCAGTACAAATACACACACCTGTTCTCCCTTCGCAAGCTGCCAGCAAGGTAAACCGCCTTAATTGGCACAAGGTGATATTAACTTAAATTAATGCCCTTTAACAAAGTCCTCATCCTGTAATGATTAACTTTACCTCACTCATTAGATGGGCGAAGCTGCTGCTGTTTTTAAATCAATGCTGCATCACAACTCACACACTCAAGTTGTTCCAAACCTGTATGATTTTTTTTTTCTTCTGCTGAACATGAAAGAAGATATTTTGAAGAATATGGGTAACCACACAGTTGATGGACCCTATTGACTTCTATAGAATTTTTTTTCCCATTTGGTTACCCATATTCTTCAAAATATCTTCTTTCATGTTCAGCAGAATAAATAAATTCATACAGGTTTGGAACATAAATTCATAAAGGATAAGTAAAATGATGACAGAATTTTAAATTTTGCGTGAACTATCCCTTTAAATGAACAGTTCACTCAAAAATTTTACTCACCACCAAGTTGTTCCAAGTTGTTCCAAATCCATATGCTGTGTGGAACACAAAAAGAAAATGGCAGATTTTTCTTTTCATGACAAAAAAAATGGGCTATATTCCAAGTCTTCTGAAGCCATTTGATAACTTTGTGTTATATAATATAATATACAATTTTTTTCCATTTGAATTTTGGGGGAAATATGACCATTTCTTGACAGTTTTTGTAAGATTCACCCTAATAGTTTTCACAACTCCGAGTGCTATGAAGTTACTTTGCAGTATTCTCATAACAGAAGCATAGGCTGTCTGACTACACACTTCCCTGAAGTACATAGTTTTAGTAGAGTATAGATACATTTAATAGAAAAAAGCTGAAATCTATGTTCTAACGTGCTAAAGAAATAAAAAATGTGCATAATTGGAGCATATGAAGTGCATAGATTATTGAAGACTTACAGTGAGCCGTGATTGGTCGAATAGAAATTGAATGGAAAAGTTCTCGTTCTGACTTCTGTAGCAGGTGCTTGAGAACATTGATATGCAGGGGAGAGAGTCTACTATAATAAAGCAAAGCTAAATTTTTTCACGTTTCTGTAGCCACTCTTAATGGAATCTCATCACTCACTGAGAGTAAACAGTGTCTGTGCAGAGATACACACTATAGCAAACATCATGGGACCATATGCCACAGCATTCAGATGGTCTCATAGCATCAGCATCAGCGTGTGTCTAACGAGAAAAAGCTTTATCACAAAATCACCTGTGCAGAGAATAGAATTGATCCAAATAGAGAGGCTTGCTTGTTTATGAAATGCATGAGTCCATTTAAAGGAACAATTCACCCAATTCCGTATACTGTGTCTATTGAAAAATAGGCTACTGATAATTCTTAATGCAAGTGTATTTCTAACCATGACTCAAGCTCATGAGGTTTTTTTTTTTTTTTTTTTAAATGCATGTAAATATTCTTTATATTGTCTTAATGTTTCTAAAATCCAAGTCATCTGAAGCCATATGATAACTTTGTGTGACAAACAGACCAAAATTTATTTCATTGTTCACTGATAATCAAACAAAGCTATCGCATGGATTCAGAAGACAATATAGTGAATTTTATGTTGTATTTTTAGAAACATTAAGACGATTTTGAAAATATTTTAATGACAATTATGCAGAAATACCTCATTCAGTATAATATAATATGATTGTATTCATTTTATGACATGCAGTAGTGATCATACAAGTTCGATTACACCATCAAAATATGAGGAAAATGTTTTATATATTTTAAATATGAGAGAAGAACAAAAGACTAAACTTGGTTAAGGTATTTTGCCAAGTTATTTGGCAAAAAGGCAAACTAAAACTATAGGTTTTATTTTACAATGCAAAAAAGGCATAGAAAAACAAAAAGCTGACACTGACATAATCAGTTATTCATATTTTAATGGTTCCCTCTTGTTTTTGTATGTGCTCATAATTTCTTTGTATGATAGGATAGCCAAGCCAAAAAACTATGTCCACACACTTTGCCATGTTTCATTGTGTTATTGCAAACCAAGCAACAACTACGCAATGTGTTTACAAAATATTCAACAATTATTTTTGTATAATATTTGAATAAAGGGTGAAGAGAAAGTGTCAATTTTCTTGGCCGGACACCACTTTTTACCACTGATGTATATAAGATAATATTTGTTTATAATATAAAAATAGTTTTCTTTTGATTTTGGGGGAAAATATAACCATTTCTTGTCAGTTTTTGTCAAATTCACCCTATTGCCCACAACTCCTGAAGTTTGTCTCATGTTCTTGATTCCAAGTCTTCTGAAGCCATGCGATAACTTTGTGTGACAATAAACAGACCAACATTTATGACATTGTTATCTGGCTTAAGACTTGGAATATAGCGCATATTATGTCACATTTTTAGGATCATTAAGACAATGTTGTAAGTACATTTTTGGTTATTTGAGTGTGTTTTTTTGGAGCTTGATCACTAACCATTGCTTAAAGAGTGTTAAAATGTGTGTAATTCTCCTTCCATAGGTTCTACTGACGTGGTGGCGTGCTCTGTGCATGGAATAAGACGCGCTGTGACTGCGACCTTGCACATCATCATGGGTATTTATCTCAGTTTCTTTCTCTCCTTCACGCATGAGCTTCTAGTGATTCTCTAGCCTTACAGCTGCCTGTACGCTAACAGTAAGGCCTCGAGGAACCACGGGACTTAATGGAGCACAAATATACATGATAATAACATGTAAATGGGATTCGTATTTACTTTTCAATTCCACTGAGTTATGCGTGCAGGGGCAATGGTTTCATTTTTTCACCCTTTGGAAGTCTCTCTCTCTCTCTTTTTCGTGTAGCAATGGCGGAGCGTGTGGTGGTTCTCTGTAATCTGTTGTTTAATTAGAGTGCACAGGCTGTTGTTATGGGGGCCGAGAGA
The DNA here is from genome assembly GCF_029890125.1 of Rhinichthys klamathensis goyatoka. Taxonomy (NCBI): domain Eukaryota; kingdom Metazoa; phylum Chordata; class Actinopteri; order Cypriniformes; family Leuciscidae; genus Rhinichthys; species Rhinichthys klamathensis. The sequence goes on from NW_026606760.1 coordinate 344,325, forward strand.
CGGCAAACCCCCCACGCGGGCTCTGCCTCTCCAGCTTTGGAGATCATGGTTAACAGGTCCCATGGAACGAGAGACGGTCCCGGGAGAGGTAGAGATACGTCTGTCGTCAATCACCCGTACGGTCCCGCCACGTACGCCGAGCTTCTTTGACGTGGCTGTGGGCCGTCGTTGGAAGTGTTACTTCTGGCTGGCAGTGTTCGCTTTGGCTTTAGGATTGCATGTTCCTATCTGTCTGTCTGTCTGTGAAGCGTTTTTGAAGTTAGCACCAATATGTCTGGGCCATTGTGTCGACTGTGCAAGCTCTCCTGGGCTTAGCTTAACAGACAAGCGGATTTGGCTTGTCAGGGGATTACACGCACAAGCTAAGCTCACGTCCTCCAAAAAAAGAGAAAGAACACATACTGGCAAAAATGTCGCTTTATAGCTGAATTACAATTGGGATGAACAATCAGAACTGCACAAAAGAATTACCGAATTCAGTTGAGTTCAATTTAATTAGGTTCTTTGTTGTTACTTCATTATTGTTCTATGTGGATTACTGAAAATGTTTAATTTGGTGATATTTTGTTTTCCATTCACAGGCTTCATAGATAGTTCCTGGTTGGGTTAAAGCAATAGTTCACTCAAGAATTACATGGACATTGAACATCATGTCATTATTTACTCACCCTCATGTCACTCCAGAATGCTGTACACTTTTATTCATGGAGAAGACAAAAAAAGTATTTTTAGGGATTGTTTGGGGGGGAATCTTCATAGTTATTTTCCATTGGCAATCAGGCTTAAAAATATATATACAAAAAAACAGCATATAAAGCACCATAAAAGTAGTCCAAATGGCTCATGCATGATATTCTAAGTCTTACAAAGTCATACTATAGCTTTGTGTGAAGAAAAAACTAAATATAAATAAATTATAGTTCCACCTAAAAATAAAAATGCTGTCATCATTTACTCAGCCTCATGTCATTCCAGAATACTGCATATTTTTTTACTAATAAGACCAAATGGGACTTTTTATGGAATCTTCAGTTATTGTCCAGTGTTTGGGACAATAACTAACTTGAGTTAAGTAACTCAAGTTATGTAATCAGATTACTTTTTTCAAGTAACTAGTAAGTAACTTTTTTATATAAGTACCGCAAGTTACTTTGTTTTCCCATTTACTGACTGAGAGCTCTCCAGTCCCAATGTTCAGAAAAATCGTGCAGAGGCGTTGTGTGTAAACATGATGGTTATTGTAGTTCTAGACTAAATGTGAGCATACCTTTACTAATCTCACTTGCACAAAAAAAAGATTTAGTATTCCTCAAAATTAATAAAATCAGTGAAATTCTAAATCAGAATACTGCGCAAACCTTCAATAATTAAAAAATGTTAAATAAAACAAATATTTTTATGCATTTAATCTCATTTTATTGACCAATGTACTGACCTTCAATGATTCAGTTAAACTATAAGCAAAAATTACTTTAGATTTTTTGTTTTTATTGGTGAAGTTGAAAAGTTAGTTTGAGCTGCGCCCTCTACTCGTGAATTTGCATTTCCTTCGTCCTTATTATTTCAATTTTGGTGTGAAAGGGCCTTTACATTTGCCCCAAAAACAAAGAAAACAAAAACAATCCCTGCCCAGGTGAGAAAATGTAATGCAAAAGTAACATAACGCATTACTTTTCTTAAAAAGTAACTAAGTAACGCAATGAGTTACTTTTTAAGGGAGTAACGAAAAATTGTAGGTCATTACTTTTCAAAGTAACTTTCCCCAATAGTGTTCTTTTCCGTCATATAATTAGTCCATATAACTGGTGCACACTGCCGTGCAAAGGCAAAAGACCGTAACTTCGTGTTTGGTCGAAAATTAGTTTTTTATATTTTTGGCACATTCAAGACCCCCTTTATCATGTGGATAAGTATCTTGAGTCAATTCCGTCGTTTTTTCGAGAAAATAATGGGTTGTCTTAACAGTAACTTCCAAAAGCCCGTGAGAAACCAAGGCAGAACACCAGTTACCGCTCTTTGGCTTTGTTTTGGAACGCTCATTTTGAGTTACGGTACTCTGCCTTTGTTTAGCCGCGCGTCAATATGAAGTTACGGTGCTGGCGTTCTATCAAATATGCTACCTTTCAGGTTGTACGGTGTTCTGCCTTTGTTTTGCTCTCCATTAAAATCTCCGAAATTACGATGTAGCCTGTGTACTTTGTACAGCTGCCATCAGTCCCTGTAACTTCTGATGTCCTCAGAGCTTTGTCCAGCACAAATGCGGTCAGAACATTTAGTATGGTCTGAACCCGCTCCATATGAAAAACGTGCGATAGGCTATCCATCGCGAATGATATATGCAGAGTTGACAGAAAAAAATGTTACACACGCCGTAGCAGGTGAATACAACAAAGAACTAAATCCCCGCCTCACCCAGATCGGGTTGAAACAATCATGCATCTAGCTGGCAGAGTGCCAAAACTTCGCCGGCGCCTTCAGCTCCGCCCTGAACACGGTCGAGCCGACGCGCGACTAATATATCACAGAGTGATAATAATGAAGCAACAACGGTATATTGGTGCATACAACATAATGCAGCAAGAATTGTTGGTGCATACAACATCAGACTAGCTGTTACAAGCGGGTTGTACCTACAATCACACTGTCCGGAATAAATCCGCGGGACGAGCGAAGTGCACTGCACAATAATAGGGCAGACAGCTGAAACCACCGCTACTGAAAAGACGCAGAACACAGAAGGTTGTGCTATAAATGCATTAGTCGTCTAGGTAGTCCAGAGCGCGCTCCCCACCGAGTCTCAAGATGGAAAGCACTGCGTTCGTACTTCGTACTTTTCGTGAACGTACGAGGAGCATGACACCTTCGAACACGAATATACTATAAACGAGTCCCCGGGTCGAATGTGCGCGAGGACCTGTTTTATCGTGATCATTTTGAACGCGCGTTTATCAAGTCTTATGCCACTCGGTACCAATTGAAGATCTTACCGCAATGGAGGTATTTTGCCATGTCTCATGTATTAATAATGCCACCAGAATGCAACCAAAGCACAGGGTAGTAATAAGTAGATGTCTATAAGTGTAAATCATACAAAATAAATGCCATGATCACTAGATTTTATACAGGTGTTACTATAATGATTTTGTTAATGGTGATCAGCAACCAAATATTGATAATGTGGAAGTTACTGCCTTTTGCCTTGGCATAACTTCTCACTTTTTGCTGACAATGCAAAGGCAGAGTGTACAGTAACTTTAAAATAGTGGTCAAAAGTCAAGTTTGAGCTCAAGATTTTTTATGTAGATAATTTGTATTACTAAAACATCTAATTGCCAGATTTACAGTGTCCTACCTATAATTAATTTGGAGGGACAACTGAAAATCTTTAAAGTCATTTTTCTCAGTTCCAAACTCTAGCGAGTTAAGGTCTTTCTCATAATTTTTTTATTTTGTAATATTTTGTAACTATTGATGTAATATTAACCCTTACTAGACAGAACTTACTAAATGTTATTTTAAGGCTATCGTTGTTATCATAGAAATATTTGTATAGAGTGATAAAAGGCAAAATGGTCAATAAATTAGAAGTTAAGGTATTTTGCCTTTGTATGACCCATTATTGTTTTGCAGATAATGCAAAGGCAGAATACAGTAACTTCCGAATAGGGGTCAAAGGTCAAGTTTGAGCTAAATATTTTTTAATGTAGATAAATATATTCATTATGACAACTACTTGGCAAATTTTCATTGTCCTACCTATCATACAATTGGCTGGACAACAAAAAAACTTTAAAGTCATTTTTCTCAGTTTCACACTCTGGTGAGTTATGGTCTTTTGCCTTTGTAGGGCAGCACAATATTCTAATACTTCTGAAGTATAAAATATGACAGCTTTGCGTGAATAACAGACTGAAATTTAAAGGGAAAGGACAAAAAAAAAAAACACTCAAGTCATTCCAGAAAGCTATATTTTGTTATTTACTTCTGTGGAAGACAAAAGGAGATTTTTTTGTGAATTTTCACATAGTTATGTTCCATACATTGACAATCAGGCTTCAGAATGTACACAAACAGCACAAAAAGCACCATAAAATTCATCCATATGACTCATGCACCATATTCTTAAGTCTTATGATAGCTCTGTCTGAAGAAAATACTGAAATTTCAAAGCCATAAGACTATTTATTCTGTGGAACACAAATATATTGAAGAATGGCTTAGTGTTTTTTTTCCCCATGCAATCAAAATTAGTTAATGGAGTCCAATGTTGTTTGGTCCCCATTGACTTTCATTGTATGGACAAAAACAGTTTAAACATTCTTAAAAGTTTCCTCTTTTGTGTTTCACTGAAGAAAGTAAGTTAACAGGTTTAGAACAACAGAATGTATACATTTTTGGGTGAACTTTCCCTTTAACATAACAAATCTGGATTTGTGTGACAATATCAGATGACAAACCCTCAGAACTGGTGAGTGCCTAAAACTGTCCGGCCCAGTTCTTTTCTCGCTTGGCTGCAGACTCGGATGATTAACCCCGATCTGACCTCCACGTGTGAGAGAATGCGTCTCATCATTAAGTCCTCAGAATTGAGCCATATGGCGGTGTAACTCATAGCTTTTGACTAAAGGGAGGTGTGAGTTTTAAGAACGAGTGTTGGATTTCTTTTGTTCGCCGAGATTGGCACCTTTTTCTGTGCACTGCGGTACACCCGCTATCTCTGCAGGAACGTTGAGAAACATCCTCGTACCGTTGTGATTAATTGCTCCATCAAAACATTGTGGCTCTCTGTACGAACCGCTGAGCTAAGTGTAGGCACTCGCTCAGCAAAAGACAGCTTTCCCTTAGAAGACATTCCTGTTAAGCGAACTGAATTTAAAACAACACGTTTTCTTTCTTTACTCCACAAAGTGTCTGGCTTTTGTTGCTGCAAGGCAAAAGAGAAACATCAACGGCACATAAGACACCTGACACGAATGAGAGCGTAATGCCTATTTAGGAAGGCCAATATAGGGCTTGTTCATTTCTAATTAAGCAATATTTACGCATGTGAATAAGGCCAACTGGCGGGATTTGGAAGGATCCAATGAATAATTCATGAGCAGGGAGAGTGTATGCATGGGGAGACAGAAGGAGGTCAGGAATGTGCCGGGCTACAGGGACTGGACTCAACCAATGGGCCACCAGATCCAGTCATTCCTGCTCACTCCGACATATGCAATGAATTAACTCAAGAGATGTCACATTGACACTTGATAGATGACTCTATTGTTTCTAATGGACTAGAATTACATTTGGTGATTATATGATGCACACTTACGTGCACACACACAATATATATATCACTAATAAACATAGTTATGCTACATAACGTGTTTGCATCTGTTATTATCATTCTCTCAATGGCTCTGTTACAAAAAAAACAGTTTCTTAAATGACACCTCATAAATTACACATTTCATTTATAAGCAACTTCAATTTAGCGCTCCTAACATGAACTGCACGGGGCATTCGACTGACAATTAGATAGATCAATAGAGCATATATTGGGGTAAAATAGTCAAACATTGGATAAAATCACCCATTTTAAATTCAATTGAAGTATTTTTCCCCCCACAAAATTTTATACCGAATACAATATATTTATAATTAAAACTGGCTCTCTCTTTTCAACCATCATATCTTATTTTCCTTAATTGTGGCTGTGTCGGAGGACGCATTCTGAGGTAGGAAGGCACTTCTAAATCCAATAGTTATCTTCACATCCTATCTCTAAAATACCTTCATCTGATCGATTTTCACTGCCTTTGATATCCCACAATCATGTGTGTTCAATCCGTGACAGTTGAGCTAAAAAATAAACATGGTGTCTGAAAGAAGGTGTCTGAACTAAATGTACGTTTAACACTTTTTATTTCTTTCTAGTGAGAAATTACTATTATAGTAATTCAATATTCGCTTAGTTTTCACCAAAGCTCTCTCTATTTTGTTGTTATGCTGCCAAAGTCTACAAAGTCATCAAGTCAACTGCCTAAGCTTTCGGACGCAGCCCTTGTCGTAGTGCTTTTTTAGATCACTTTCTTAATGAAGGATGCATGCCATACTGCTTTGAGTCTTTTTAACAGATCTTTGTAATGGGTCTTGAGTGGCTGTAGTGTCTTCTGTTCCTAGTGGTTTTGAACTCTTTCTATGGTATTCCTAGTTCCACTACATACTAACATTGTTCCGGTGCTGTTCTAGGTCATCATCAGCCTGTGGACGTGTGCAGCTTTAGCTGTATGGGTCGTCTGGTGAGGTTCGGTTTCTCGGCCATGTTTGGTTTCGGTGGGCGGACGCTCGCACTGGCAGAGAGACACCGCTGGATGCCACCCAGCCAGCGTCGCGAGTTCGCTCTCATTAAAACACTGGCAAACCTCAAGTAAGCAGTCTTTCTTTCTCAGTTGTGTTGTCAGCTGTAGCTGTCTCTCATCTGGTGGGCTCCAAGGAAATGGCTGGTGCTCTATCAAATCTGGGATTAGTGTCAGACCAGCCTGGCACAGCACACATGGGCACTGTCTTTTAGAAATCCTTATCATAACACTCCATCTAACGTGTTTGTTCTCTTTCCTCGTGCCCCTCCCCAACTGACCGATGGTGCCTGTGAAGACCTGAAGACTGCGAACTGTCCTTTATAACCAGCAGAGGAGCCGAGGATCAGACAAAGTGTGTTAAAGCACATTTTTAAGGTTTTCTCGACCCTCATCCCCATCCAAATTTCAGCGTAATTATTTGAATGTTATTTTAAATAAACCACCCCCTGCTTAATTGGCCATTGGAAGGAAATCAAAATGCTGGAAATGCTGAAGGTCACCCAGCTAATGCTAATAAGGCAGGCTGCCCCACACTGGGAGGAGCCCATACAACTCCATTATTACTCAAATGCTGTTAATTTGTGCACTAAAAAAACATCTCTTTCTTTCATACAGAGCTGAGCGAAACAGAGATGGAGAAGCCATTTGTGAGTACAGCTAAATTAGGAGAAAGTTTAGGAGAAAAACAACGCTATAGCCTGCGTATACTGTATCTGCTTCACTGGGCAGCAAATCAGCTCTCGGCTATTAAGTGTTTCCTATGAGAAACAAAGGGGTTGTTCCTCAAGGGGGTGTTTACCGGCCGAATTAAAAGCTGAATTCTCCATTGGGCTGCTTTCAGATAGGCCTAGTTTTCTTTTTTCTTTTTTCTTTTTATTGGAGACTGGACATTCAAACACAATACTATTTTAAGCCTGTTTCCACCACTCAATAAAATAATAAAAAAGGTAATTGCGACTTTTAAATCACAATTCTGACTTTTTTTCTCATAATTGCGATCTTGCAATTCAGAATTGCGTGCTATAAACGTGTAGTTGCGAGTTATAAAGTCAGAATTACAAGATATAAACCTCTCAATTGTGAGTTATAAAGTCGGAATTGCAAAATATAAACTCGCAAATGCTGACTTTTTTTCTCAGAATTGCGAGTTTATATCTCGCATTTCTGACTTTGTAACGCAATTGCAAGTTTATATCTCATAATTCTGAGAAAAGTCAGAATTGCAGATGTAAACTCGCAAGTAGTAGAGAGAAAAAAAGTCAGAAGTGTGAGATAAAAAGTCACAAATATCTTTTAAATTGTTTTTTTCCGTGGCGATACACTTTCCATACACTACAAATCTGAAAAATATATGTTTTTTATTTTTATTCCTGTTATCACAAATGACTTTGATTGGTTCATATGGTCCATCTCCATCAGCGCTGAGAAAAGTTACATGTTCCAATGCTCCAATGTTCAGCAGTGGTCTGGATGACAATGCAGTGCACTGAAAAAAAAATAGACATATAATATAATATATTATGGTAACACTTTACAATAATTTCTAAAATAAACTAACAATGAGCAATACATTTTCTACAGTATTTATACTTCTTTATTAATATTATTTACAAGTGTACATTGTTTAAAGCTTAGTTCATGTTAGCTCAGGTCCATTACATAATATAAACAGATAACAACTTTTGGTTTTAATAATTTATTATTTAATGTTGAAAAGGACATTAACCAAGATGAATAAATGGTTTAGAAGTATTTTTCATTGTTAGTTCATGTTAATGTAGTTAACAAATGGAACCAATTATAAAGTGTTACCTATTGTATTGTATTGCATTGTAATATTGTAGTAGACAAAAAGTGTCATTAAAAATAATTTGCATATAATATAATAGTCAAAAAAATATATAGGCATAATAGTCCAAAAGGAATCATCATTAAACATAATAGGCATATCATATAATATAATGTAATGTAATAGTCAAAAAAGTAAGCGCCATCATACCTGACCATTTAGAAAAATCATCCAGGTCGCTGCTCAAGGACCAGCTCCTATTCTATGATCTGCTTTCACATTAAAAACATGCAAGTGCACCAACAGTATGAGTACTATTTACACATGGAAAAACTCTCTCTGTTTTAATAGGTGAGGGTGACTCCTGGCAGACCAGACACGGCCTGTACCTGAATATCAGCATCATGGCTATTCCCTGCCTGTGTTCAATGGCCCCCAGGGGCCTGGCTCCAAACACCAGGTCAGAACCTCTTCCACTCTACCTCAATCCGCTCATTAGCAAACTGACAACATCCTTCCAAAATGCAACACATTTTACTTTCATAAGGATATATGATAAATAACATGATGAATATTGGCATGGCTTGATTTTATACACTACCATTCAAAAGTTTGTGGTCAGTAAATTTTAGTTTTTGAAAAAGTATCTTATGCTCACCAAGGCTGCATTTATTTAATTAAAAACAGAGTAAAAACATTAATATTGTGAAATATTATTCCATTTTTTAAAATAACTGTTTTCTATTTTAATTCATTTTAAAATGAAATCTATTCCTGTGATGACAGAGCTGAATTTGTCACATAATCCTTTAGAAATCATTCTAAGATGCTGATTTTTTTTCTTGTGATACAACTGGATTCTTTTATTAATAGGAAGTTCAAAAGAACTGCATTTAATTAAATATAGAAATGTTATTGTAAAAATGTACAAGTGTTTGTCACTTTTGATACATTTAAAGCATCCTTACTGAATTAAAGTATTCATTTCTTTTAAAAACACAGGGCTTAACATTAACTTTTTTGCTCTCCAGCAGCTGTGGCTAGTAGTTTTCCAAGTTACTTGCCACTCAGCATTTTCACTGGCCACAAATTTGACATCGATACCATTGAGAAAAACTGCCATATTGATATTCGGTAACGCTTCCTTTTACAGTCCTGTTACCCATGTACATACTATGTACTTATTATAGTAATTATAATTACTGGGTAATAACTAGGCACTAACCCTAAACCTACCCCTAACCCATGTACTTACCTTATATTAGCCAGTACTTTCTAGGTAAGTACACTGTAAGTACACGTAGTTCTGTACTGTAAAAGGAAGCGTTACCTGATATTCTTCTGCTATCTCATAATTTGGTATATAAGGCTGCGGTCATGAATCCATTATACTACGTTTTCTTTCTCAACTGTTTACGTTCATTTAAAACATAACTGACTGTGTTTACGTGAATACCCACCAAGACCAGCATTTTGACATTATTTTGTGTGTATTTGACTGTTTAAGCGCAATAAGCAGCGAAAAAGAACTAAATGTAGTACCGAGAGGCGGCTTTATGTGCACGCACTTTGGGTGATAGCACAAAATCTGCGGGAATGAGTAAAGTTATGCACAATAAGTGCAATCCCACGCCGAAATTTAAGCCCTGCAACACCAAAAATATTCGTCCGGAGCAAATGAAAGGAGTGAGTGAGGGGAGGCGGGTTTGTGTGTCAACTCACTGTCGGAGAGATGAGAGAGTGAGAAACCGCAGCTGGTATCATCTATTCTGAGGAAAATGAGTATTGGAAGAATTTCAGATATTTCAGTATAGATACAGTATGTATTGAAAAATCTATATTTTTGACAACACTTTTGACAAAAATGTATATATTATATATAAATTTAAACCCACCAAGGTGGCTAGTATGAGTGACTGCTTACTGACCTTAACCTTTTGAATGGCAGTGTACATCATAAATTGATCTGATTTCCAAATTGAGATCTGAAATCTTTTTTATGAAGAATTACAGACAGACATTTTATTTGGAATGACAGAACGATTATGCAAAATAAGACCAGCAATGTGCATTATGATAGTAAATAGCATCAACTTTCATTTTGTGTTGACTAGAACAAGCTAAATCTGGTGCCAACACAATTAGATCCATCTACATCTTCTTCTACTGAACACCTCTGAAATAAATGCTTTAACCTGCAAATATGTTTCATTAATAACTTGCAATATCCCTTAAAAAAGGAAACCAATAAGTCATGATGCAGCCACCAGTCATTCTTATTATGGCACATTTGCATGCACGAACACAAGCTGTAAATAATCCTTCTCACCTGTTTTTAAAATCTTCCTTGTTAGCAAAAGGATCTGATTTCCATTTGCCATAATAAACGTCATTAGGAAACTCGCCAGCACTAGTGTTGCTTTATCAACGCACCTGTTCTACTCAATCTAAACTATAAACGACCATCGCAATGCAACCAAACTAAATCGGTCCCACCATATTCAATCAAATTGTCTACATTGCGAGCACCTGAAAGCTTTGTTACTGTTAAAGGGTTAGTTCACCCAAAAATGTCCTTAATTACTCACCCTCATGTCGTTCCAAACCTGTATGACTTTCGTTCATCTTCAGAACACAACTGAAGATCTTTTTGATAAAATCTGAGAGCTTCCTGTTCCTCCATTGACAGCTACACAACTACCACTTTGACGCTTCATAAAGTTCATAAAGAGATCATAAAACGAATCCATATGAATTGAGCGGTTTAGTCCAAGTTTTCTGAAGAGATTCGATCTCTATATATGATGAACTGATTGAATGCATGCTTTTATTCACATATAAACATTCATCAACACACACATCAGTTGTGGTAAACAGAAGCTCAAGCATGTGCGCTTGACGTGCGAGAATCAATGAGGTTCATTCTCGTGTTACGCAGCACGTTTGAGCTTCTGTAAGAACCAATGAGGTTCATTCTCGTGTTTCGCAGCACGTTTGAGCTTCTGTAAGAACCAATGAGGTTCATTCTCGTGTTACACAGCACGTTTGAGCTTCTGTAAGAACCAATGAGGTTCATTCTTGTGTTACACAGCACGTTTGAGCTTCTGTAAGAACCAATGAGGTTCATTCTTGTGTTACGCAGCACGTTTGAGCTTCTGTAAGAACCAATGAGGTTCGTTCTCGTGTTACGCAGCACGTTTGAGCTTCTGTAAGAACCAATGAGGTTCGTTCTCGTGTTACGCAGCACGTTTGAGCTTCTGTAAGAACCAATGAGGTTCATTCTCGTGTTACACAGCACGTTTGAGCTTCTGTAAGAACCAATGAGGTTCATTCTCGTGTTTCGCAGCACGTTTGAGCTTCTGTAAGAACCAATGAGGTTCATTCTCGTGTTACACAGCACGTTTGAGCTTCTGTAAGAACCAATGAGGTTCATTCTTGTGTTACACAGCACGTTTGAGCTTCTGTAAGAACCAATGAGGTTCATTCTCGCGTTACACAGCACGTTTGAGCTTCTGTAAGAACCAATGAGGTTCATTCTCGTGTAACGCAGCACGTTTGAGCTTCTGTAAGAACCAATGAGGTTCATTCTTGTGTTACGCAGCACGTTTGAGCTTCTGTAAGAACCAATGAGGTTCATTCTCGTGTTTCGCAGCACGTTTGAGCTTCTGTAAGAACCAATGAGGTTCGTTCTCGTGTTACGCAGCACGTTTGAGCTTCTGTAAGAACCAATGAGGTTCGTTCTCGTGTTACGCAGCACGTTTGAGCTTCTGTAAGAACCAATGAGGTTCATTCTCGTGTTACGCAGCACGTTTGAGCTTCTGTAAGAACCAATGAGGTTCATTCTCGTGTTTCGCAGCACGTTTGAGCTTCTGTAAGAACCAATGAGGTTCGTTCTCGTGTTACGCAGCACGTTTGAGCTTCTGTAAGAACCAATGAGGTTCGTTCTCGTGTTACGCAGCACGTTTGAGCTTCTGTAAGAACCAATGAGGTTCATTCTTGTGTTACACAGCACGTTTGAGCTTCTGTAAGAACCAATGAGGTTCATTCTCGCGTTACACAGCACGTTTGAGCTTCTGTAAGAACCAATGAGGTTCATTCTCGTGTAACGCAGCACGTTTGAGCTTCTGTAAGAACCAATGAGGTTCATTCTTGTGTTACGCAGCACGTTTGAGCTTCTGTAAGAACCAATGAGGTTCATTCTCGTGTTTCGCAGCACGTTTGAGCTTCTGTAAGAACCAATGAGGTTCGTTCTCGTGTTACGCAGCACGTTTGAGCTTCTGTAAGAACCAATGAGGTTCGTTCTCGTGTTACGCAGCACGTTTGAGCTTCTGTAAGAACCAATGAGGTTCATTCTCGTGTTACGCAGCACGTTTGAGCTTCTGTAAGAACCAATGAGGTTCATTCTCGTGTTTCGCAGCACGTTTGAGCTTCTGTAAGAACCAATGAGGTTCGTTCTCGTGTTACGCAGCACGTTTGAGCTTCTGTAAGAACCAATGAGGTTCGTTCTCGTGTTACGCAGCACGTTTGAGCTTCTGTAAGAACCAATGAGGTTCATTCTCGTGTTACGCAGCACGTTTGAGCTTCTGTAAGAACCAATGAGGTTCATTCTCGTGTTACGCAGCACGTTTGAGCTTCTGTAAGAACCAATGAGGTTCATTCTCGTGTTACGCAGCACGTTCGAGCTTCTGTAAGAACCAATGAGGTTCATTCTCGTGTTACGCAGCACGCTTGAGCTTCTGTAAGAACCAATGAGGTTCATTCTTGTGTTACGCAGCACGTTCGAGCTTCTGTAAGAACCAATGAGGTTCATTCTCGTGTTTCGCAGCACGTTTGAGCTTCTGTAAGAACCAATGAGGTTCATTCTCGTGTTACGCAGCACGTTTGAGCTTCTGTAAGAACCAATGAGGTTCATTCTCGTGTTACGCAGCACGCTCGAGCTTCTGTAAGAACCAATGAGGTTCATTCTCGTGTAACGCAGCACACTTGAGCTTCTGTAAGAACCAATGAGGTTCATTCTCGTGTTACGCAGCACGTTTGAGCTTCTGTAAGAACCAATGAGGTTCATTCTCGTGTTACGCAGCACGCTTGAGCTTCTGTAAGAACCAATGAGGTTCATTCTCGTGTTACGCAGCACGTTTGAGCTTCTGTAAGAACCAATGAGGTTCATTCTCGTGTTACGCAGCACGTTTGAGCTTCTGTAAGAACCAATGAGGTTCATTCTCGTGTAACGCAGCACACTTGAGCTTCTGTAAGAACCAATGAGGTTCATTCTCGTGTTACCCAGCACGTTTGAGCTTCTGTAAGAACCAATGAGGTTCATTCTTGTGTTACGCAGCACGCTCGAGCTTCTGTAAGAACCAATGAGGTTCATTCTCGTGTAACGCAGCACACTTGAGCTTCTGTAAGAACCAATGAGGTTCATTCTCGTGTTACGCAGCACGTTTGAGCTTCTGTAAGAACCAATGAGGTTCATTCTCGTGTAACGCAGCACGTTTGAGCTTCTGTAAGAACCAATGAGGTTAATTCTCGTGTAACGCAGCACACTTGAGCTTCTGTAAGAACCAATGAGGTTCATTCTCGTGTTACGCAGCACGTTTGAGCTTCTGTAAGAACCAATGAGGTTCATTCTCGTGTTACGCAGCACGTTTGAGCTTCTGTAAGAACCAATGAGGTTCATTCTCGTGTTACGCAGCACGTTTGAGCTTCTGTAAGAACCAATGAGGTTCATTCTCGTGTTACGCAGCACGTTTGAGCTTCTGTAAGAACCAATGAGGTTCATTCTCGTGTTACGCAGCACGCTTGAGCTTCTGTAAGAACCAATGAGGTTCATTCTCGTGTTACGCAGCACGTTTGAGCTTCTGTAAGAACCAATGAGGTTCATTCTCGTGTTACGCAGCACGTTTGAGCTTCTGTAAGAACCAATGAGGTTCATTCTTGTGTTACACAGCACCCTTGAGCTTCTGTAAGAACCAATGAGGTTCGTTCTCGTGTTACACAGCACCCTTGAGCTTCTGTAAGAACCAATGAGGTTTGTTCAGTTGAGCTTCTGTTTATGTGCGCTGATCAATGTTGAATAAAAGCATAAATTCAATCTGTTCATCATATAAAGCGATCAAGTCTCTGAAAATGTGGACTAAACCGCTCTATTCATATGGATTAGTTTTATGGTCTCTTTATGAACTTTATGAAGCGTCAAAGTGGTAGTTGTGTAGCTGTCAATGGAGGAACAGAAAGCTCTCAGATTTCATCAAAAATATCTTCATTTATGTTCCGAAGATGAATGAAAGTCTTACGGGTTTGGAACGTTGTGAGGGTGAGTAATTCAAGAAAGAATTTTCATTTTTGGGTGAACAATTTCATTAATACAGCAGGAGTGATGTTAGTTCTTGTCATGACGCTTGCAGTGGCGATTCTGTTAAACACATCTCCCAAATCTGTAACCAAATCTTGTTCTGAGACCTTATAATGTACAAACTAAGCACTGGCCTCAATCCTTCAGAATATGCCCTAAAAGCAAGTAAGATGGGCTCAGTAGCTGATGTCTGTGTGGACTGTAAATCCTTGAGACCAGGTCAGTGTGTCAGCAACATGCAAGGCCAACTGAGTCTTCAAACTTGTTTTCTGGCCCATGTCGTGGGCGTTTCTTGAGTGTGAAGCCGGGTAGACTAGGCCAACGTAATCCTGAAGATTGGAATCAGTGTTTGGATCAGACTCCTAAGGTCAAAGCCACCTAACTGGACTAATCAGCACATAATTACTCTGATTAAAGGGAGTGGCTGGTTAGACTTAAGGCCTGAGCATCTGTCCACGGGCCTCAACAACCCCCTCTCCTTCCTATATTTAGAGAGCGACACAAGTTAAGCTCAGCTTCTCGTAAGCACCATCTTTAGTGGGGGTCACAGGGTTCTCATTGCAAGAAATCATTCGTTCGTTTCTGCTCTAAAAATATCTAAAGGTCCTTTAAACACGATACATTCACTAGAAGTAATTAATGACAGAGCGTTTTTGGGTGAACTATCCCTTTAACAGTAACAAAGCTTTCAGGTCCTCGCAATGTAGACAATTTGATTGAACATGGTGGGACCGATTTAGTTTGGTTGCATTGCGATGGTCGCAGAGCTCTTTCAGACTACAGCTTTTCTTTCTGAGAATATATTTTGAAATAAAGGGATAGTTCATCCAAAAATGAGAATTCTGTCATCATTTACTCTCCCTCAGATGTTAAATATCGAGGATGGCAGTTTTGAATTTAGTGGAACTCTAATTCTGTCTGGACATATTTCTTACCTTGAAGCTCCCATTTACATTGTCCACTGATGTGTAGATATGGGACAGTCCAAGTGTGCTTCACATATATTTATAGACCTGTGGTAAAACAAAATAGAAACTGGTTTATACAATTCTCATTACCTCTTAACCATATGAAAAGTGTATGGGCTTATTATAATGTTGAATTTGCTTTCTCATCATGATGTTTGCCGCGGACTCAGTGTTCTCTCCATACATGACAGGCACATAAGTAATAGTTTGCATTAACAAATGTTACACCTAAGCACAATAAATGTGAACATTTTCTGTCTTCCACAGGCTGAACAATGGCAGTATGGCGCTAATAGTTGTTGACAACACATCCAGGTCAGAATTCATCAAGCACTTGAAGAGATACGGCAGCACAAACAACCAGGTGAGGTCACCTGTGCGAAGCCAGAGAACTTTCTTAACTCACATCAGCCTGATACACAGGAAATCCAGCCCACGCAAATAGAGTTAACAACCTCCACAGCTTAAGCAGAATTAGCATACTGTCAAGTCAAATTAGTCACTGATTGTCAGCTTCCCACAAAACACTTTTCAGGCTAATACAGATTAGCCCATTTCAGAGCCTGTCTCTTCTTTTTTCTTCAGCAATCCAATCTAGAGATGTTTGTTAACCCACATTCTATAAATAATCTGTGTATGTTGCGGTGCTGACCTACTGCTATACTTCACTCTCCTGTCATTGTGCCGTAGAGCAAAGCTGTGTCAATTTCAGGGTCTCTGTGCTGTACTATTAGGCCTTCATTGTCCATTTTAAAAGAGCTTGCGTGCGTTCACTTCATTTACATGAGGAAAGCAATGTAGAAAGTCAAGTGCATTTTAACAGTGGTTGAATCTCACAAAGAGAAAAAAGGTCTGGGTCATATTTGGCCTCAACATCAAAGAAAGATGTAAGAAATTACACTTTGCATTAAGAAAATGGGCTATTTCTAACCCATTAAGACTAAAAAAAAAACATTACTGTAATGGGAAATATATATATACAGTATAGTATTATTTCAAAGGTAAACTATTTACGTATATATCATGGTGTTCGTTCATCTTTTTGGCTATCCAGCAGCCATATCACCCTGTAGCCCAAGACTGGTTGCCCACTGAAGCTAAGCAGGGCTGAGCCTGGTTAGTACCTGGATGGGAGACCTTCTGAGAACACCAGGTTGCTGCTGGAAGAGGTGTTAGTGAGGCCAGCAGGGGGTGCTATCCCTCTGGTCTGTGTGGGTCCTAATGCCCCAGTATAGTGACGGGGACACTATACTGTCAAAATAGCACCGTCCTTCGGATGAGACGTTAAACCGAGGTCCTGACTCTCTGTGGTCACAAAAAATCCCAGGATGTCTTTCGAAAGAGTAGGGGTGTTACCCCGGCATCCTGGCCAAATTTGCCCAGTGGCCTCTGTCCATCATGGCCTCCTAATCATCCCCATATACTGATTGGCTTCATCACTGTCTCCTCTCCACCAATAAGCCGGTGTGTGGTGGGCGTTCTGGCGCAATATGGCTGCCGTCGCATCATCCAAGTGGATGCTGCACATTGGTGGTGGTTGAGGAGATTCCCCCCTTCTATGTAAAAAGCGCTTTGAGTGCCTAGAAAAGCGCTATATAAATGTAATGAATTATTATTATTATTATTATTATCTTTTTACGTTGAGTTACACTGAAATAAAATGCAAACATATTACATGAGAACATGAGTTGTGTATAATGGGAATTCATCTCAAAAAAGGGAAAAACTTAAATGCAAAAAACGTTTACTCTTGCTTTAAGATACATTACAGTGTTGAGAATTTGAGAAAAGTTGAGAAAATGTGCTTAATTATGTGCAAAAACACAAGAAAAATCACATACATATAACATATATGGCAAATATAAATTTTAGCATTTGGTATTTGTATTACATTATGGTAGTGCTGGCTTTTAATTTATGATTTATGCTGATTTAAATAAAAAATGGAATGCAGTAAAAAGTACTGTAGTAAAGTAATGAGAATCTGATGAAACTCATTGATAATAATGGGTTTTAAAAAATTACTGAAATATAAAACATCTTTATGCATTACAATAATCAGAATTTAGGGGAGATTTTGTTTAAATGTCATTTAAATAAATAAATACTGGTTCTAAGTACAGGCTCAACTTTTATACAGAAATTAATTTCATTATTTTAAACGGGTGAAAGTGACCTGGTCATGTTTTTGTGAGATTTACTGTCAAATCAATTTGTATGTGAACTCATCACAAAGACACAGAACAGAAAAAAAAAAAAAAAAAATCATGCAGTTGATGAACAAATGACTGCTGGGTCAGAGCCATTATTACTCCAACAGAATACTAATATGCATAGTTTTTAAAATAAGTAAATGGTACTTACATAAGATCTCTGCAGTGAGGTATTATAATGACTTCTAAGCAAGAATTTGACAGACATACCCGGTTATCTTAATAAAAGGATATACAATATGATGTGTTGAAAGCCCAGTCCTGGCCTGGTTCTGTATCCAAGTTCACTCCAGGTCACACGCACACACACACTGAAGCGGGCTGAAGAGGATCAGTTGTTCATCACTGCCTCCTTGTGGACCTACATTAAACTACAGCCTCAAATAAGTCAGATTCAAATAAATAGTGCAAACAGCTGCACATTATAAAACATAATAAAAGCTCAGACAGAAGAGTTCTGCTATACAGTATATATATATATATATATATATATATATATATATGGACGACTTCTATAATGCTTCTGTATCCTTCTGCAGTTTGGTTTCTCTTTTATCGAGACACACACTGTAAAGGCTGTGAGGCTGCGTCCACGTTCTCAGGGAAGCTGGGCTGAAGACGTCTTGGAGGAGAATGAGGAGAGCGATTCAAAAACAGTGCCCATCATCTCCTCTGAAGGAACATACCCCTGGAACATTGACGGAGATCTCTTAGAGGTCACATCTGAACTCCTGATCAGGTGAGACACTCGAGTCAATCATCAAGACAAATTTACAGCAGAACTCCATTATTAGAGCTTGTGTATGACAGCGATGTCGCAATGGATAAAAGGAGCTGTTGCCTCTAAAAACAGACTCTTAACCATAGTAAATTCACTGTAATATACAACTTTGAGTGTCGTTGTTTTTTAGGTTGCACATATTATAAAATCATACTCTAAAGCCTACGGATGCACAGATATGCGGATTATACGAGCAAAAGCACCATAAAACGAACATAAAAGTTGCCCAAGTCAGAACTTTCCATTTTATAAGTGAATAAGTCAAATTCCTATTTATTTGCAAAACAGTAGTCAAGATAGCCACTGTATACTTTCACAGGTTGAACTTCACATGACCTGTGCAAGCGCAGGCTGTGTTGTTTTAAGGCACTACAAACATTATATAAGCAGCACTTGATAAGAAAATTCCTAATTCATCTTCTTAAAGCTGCAGAAAGAGTGTCAGAAGAATAAACAGAACAGCGTGAGGTTCGAAGAAAAAGGGAGGGATGTGTGCATATTTCAGATAAATCCTTGTAATGTTTAAATGTAGTGACAGGCCTGTTTATTTTCCAGGGTTCACCCGCAGCTCCTCACACTCTTTGGAGCCGACGTGGAGGAGGCGGAGGAGTCGCCAGTTAAATGCAGCTGTATCTGAACACAACCACACACACACACACACACACACAAAGAGAGATTGTGCTTGATGGTAGCGCTAAGAGAAACTGAACGAAAATATTGCACAAAGCAAAGCTTTAACATGTATATATAGAACATTTTATGTCAGAGCAAAAACAAAATGACACACAGTACATTCCAGTGCATAAGATTTTAAATTAAACCAAAGTACATTTTTCAACCATTTTTTTAAAGACAGGAGAAAAAAACAAATAAAAACATTAACCTATTAAAAATACTGATATAAAAGCAATGTGCTAGTCCCTGAACAGTAGCGTTTTTTTTTTTTTTTTACTTGTTTACCCATCTGATATGGTTTCCCAAATCTAAAGATTATGTCCCGCATTTTTAGCTTTGATTCTGACAGGACTGTTTGGTCTTATGATCCTTTTAGGTCTTGTTCATACGCCAACACACACTTACGGGGCAGGCACCAACAAAATCAGCTGACTTTCCCACATTTTATGCACGTATTTTTGGGGGTAATGGATTTGAAAATGTCACTATTTTTATTAAATCTTTAAAAAACTGTTTTATTCATACAATTAATCAACATCATCTTTGTTTCTTATAACACAGCACCAAAAATCATTCAGCATATGATGACATATTTGGCATGATAATCAGCTTTTGTACATAAATTAAATCAGATATATACAAAAACTAATTTTCTTCGTAATTTCATAGAATTTGTGTTTATATTTCAGTGCACATTTATAGCTTCAGCTTAGTTTTCGCTGTTCTGCAAACTCCCATTGTTTAACTAATTATTGAATTAATTCTTGTTCGATGCTATTTTTGTAAACATTTTCATTAACACCCATAGCTAAAATATGTCCAACTTGAACAGACAAAGGGGGATGAGTGGATCTATGAATGACGGGCACGTGAGAGCTGATGGTGCTGTGTGTATTTGCGCCATATAAAATGAATACACACTCTTAAGCAATGGCTGGAAGCCAGACACATGCCAATCTCGTCACTCTTCTGTAACGCAGTACACACACACACACACAACAGCAGCCTCCTTTGCTCCGTTTCCATGGCACCCAGCCAGAGCAGCGGAAAACACTCGCTCCTTCCATCTGGCGTCTCCGTTCAAACTTCTTACTATTGAACTCGGCAGCGAGAGTTTGGGAGGAGAAAGCGTGTCATTTCCTACTTTAGTTTGCAAGGAGAACCGATACCGCAGTGATGCCAAGGTGTGAAAACCCCTATCGCAGCAATGTTCTGTATCGGGAAGGGGGACGGAAAGATCCCGTGTCACCTCTGTGGAGGGTGTACTAAATTGCGGGTGTAAAAAAGCCAGTCTCTCTTCGGAGACACACAAGCATAACCTTAGCAAGAAAAGCTACAGCAGTGCAAATTCTCCTTTACAGCAGTCCAATAGCCAATATGTTCAGTGATCGTAGGCAAACCTGTGATGAAACAATTAGGCTCTGTTCCAAAACCTAGAGCTGCCTTGCCGTCCATGCAGCCTACATAGGCAGCTGTGTTTTAAGACGGCACCAAAACTCAAATTAGAACCTCATAAATTACAGACGACCAACCATAGTTGAGACTCGGCTCACGATTGATTTCAATTGGATTTTAATGTTAGCAGGTTGCGGTCAAATCGATTAATCATGATTAATCGCAGTATCGCACCTAACAAAAGTTTGTTTTATATATATATGATGTTCAAAAAAAAAAACTTTTTCAATTAAATGTTGTTCTTTTAAACTTTCTGTTCAGCACAAAAAAAAAAAATCCTGAAAAAACAATTATCATGGTTTCCCCAAAAATATTAAGCAGCTCAACTCTTTTCAACATTGATGATAATAATAATAATAAATGTTTCTTGAGCAAATCTGGAATGCTGGAATGATTTCTGAAGACTGAAAAAGTAATGAAGCTGAAAACATCACTGGAATAAATTACATTTGATAAATTGTCATTTTAAATTGTAATGATATTTCACAATATTACTGTTGTTTGATCAAATAAATGCAGCACTGCGGAGCATGAGAGACTTATTTAAACATAAAAAAGTAGTGTACATATATTATTCGATATTTTAATTTGAGTGATTTTTTTATACTTTTTGGTGTGGAATAAATTATATTCACAATTAACACTCTCTCACTTTGACTCACACTGCCTTAGAATTTAGACAGAAGGACGTGTCTTTGTGCTTCTTACCTTTTGGAACAACCTTCACACTTTAAAAAATGCTGCCTACATAGGTTGCTCACTAGGTTTTGGAACAGAGCCGTAATGTTCTATAGCGACAGTACATTCTGAAGTCCTTTTCTCCCTTGGCACGACAGCGCCGGAGCGTGTCCGTGAGCACATTAGTATGTTCCATTCTCTAAAGTGCATTGGCTCCATCCTGCCGACAGAAAATGCAGATTCTTTTGACAGTCTTAGACAGTCTCTTTTGAACAGTCTTCATCGCTTTGTGATGAATGTTTTCAGCCATTACGGTTAATGGCCGTAGGTTATCATGAGTCCAGCTCTTGGTGTCGTCATGATTTGTCCCTTCCATTCTGACTGGTTTTGTATGTGGTGCAAATCCCATGTTATGACGTGCTCTCTTTCTTCGGTACATAGTCCCAACTGTCCCGTCTAAACCTCTCATCTTTCAACTTCCGCTCAAAGAATCCAAGCTAATAAAAGGAAGAGGATGTATTATTGTCAATAAGCAAAAGCACATCTCAATTTCAACCTTAACAAGCCTTGTTTTGAAGATTTTTCTTCTTTTTGTGTAGGGATAAATCTACTACTTGGTAGGTTGTCTGAATGACTATTCGGGCTCAATTGAGCTTGTTTAAGGCTGGTTCAGGTCTACCAGAAACCAATCAGGTTTCTTAACTCCAATCTTGGATGGAGCATGGCGGAATTGAGAGAACAATGTGTTTTTAAAAGTTAAACTTGATACTTAAAAATGCTATGCTCATGACACGAAGCATTGAAAAGTTCTAAAAAATGTGCACATGTACAGATAATTTAGAAAAGAGTCTGAAATTATTCTTTAGCAAGTTTTTCATTGAAGGCAGTGGATTTGTTATTAACGTTATTACTTCTCCAATAGAGCTTTACTGACAGTTACAGTTACACTATAGTTTTACCACGGTAAAGCCCAGCATGCTGTTAAACCCTCTATGAGATGATGCATCTCTAAAAAGTAATATCTTCACATATTTCAGGTCTAGCTTTAGTGAATTGATTTCTATGCTCTTAGTACTTAATTCCTGTAAGATGAAGAGTCTTGCACGAGTTGAAAATACGTCATTATGTCGTACTCGAGAACATTTCATATGTGATACATACCTTCCAGAGGGTGATGACAAGCAGTGCTAAAATGATCAGACCAACAATCAGACTGGATACTATTAGAAATATTTTCGCAGCCGCCACAGGCTTAAGGCTGTACAGAGCCTCCAAGAATACCTGTAACATTGCAAACATTTAAGTTAATAACATGCAACAAAAGGTTGTAAATGCAGCATCTCATTATGCATGACTGGTTTTAGAGGTTCAGATACTTACTCTAGCAGAAATGTCATCCTTTAGTAGGATGGTGTTTGCATCCTTTACTGGTGAAATAAGGTCAATCATGCCTCGTACCATCATGACAGAGTGTCTGCCCTATAGGAAATAAACATGCATCAAGGTCATGTGTTTTAGTTGCTCTTTTGGGCAAACAGTTCAGGTAATCCATCTGTCAAACAATGTTTGCCTTTCTAATTTACTGCATCCGGTAGTCTATGAGGAACATTTATTGGCTATAATTGGAGGAGGCCCAACCAAGCCAAGCTTATGACATCTAGCTGGATGACATGGTGGGCATCTTGGGCAAATTCATTTTTTTTGTCTGTGCAATTAAAAAACTGTTGGCCAATTGTAAGTTTGAAAAACTGTGCTGCTTAATATTTACGCGGAAACTATGATGATGCATAAATATAAATCTTTTGTAACATTATAAAATGTTTATGTAATGCATCCTTGCTGAATAAAAGCAATACTTTCTTTCTGACCCTAAACTTGCAATTTCTTCCCATTTATTTTTGTACAAGTGGTCCATCTCCTTCTCCATGTCTCTAACCAACACTCACTGGACTCATCTGGAGAACCCTGGGGTTGAGCTCCACCTCCATATTGATGGTAACTTCTTTTCCAACCTCCAAGTCACCGAAGTGACACTCCACCATCCTACAGGTCTTATCTTCATGAGCACAGAACTGTAGAAAAACAGGGCATGAGAACTTCCAATAACATTTACACTAAACACACCAGAACTCATTACTATGACGATTCATTTACCATTATGCGCTTGCTTTTTGGGGAGAAAAAGAATACAAGTTCCTGAATAAAGGAAGCTTCCGGGACGTCGCAATCATCAATAACCTGAACTGTATTGTTCTTCTGGAAGCAATGCCCAAGAGTTGTCTGCAAGACGAAAAAACAATACAAGTTTAAGTAAAGATAAAGACGTGTATTTCTAGATGTATAGCATAAGCTAAGTTATAGCTAATTATGTTACATGCTTATCATTAAGATGACTAGTAGCAATAGTTCATCTATCTATTCCATGAAACATACAAGAACAGGTTCGGCAGAATGTCAGAAGTTCTGTTTTCCTTACAAGGAAAGTGAATTGTGATTTATACCACGAAGCTACAGATAGGATAATAAAGCATATGACTTGTGTGTGCTATTTCAGAAATCTTCTGCAGTCGTACAGCAGCTTTGTGTGAGGAAGAGATGAAATTTAAGCCGTTGTCTACTAATAATCTTTCCTTGTTGAAGCGCTCAAATTTAGTGGTTGAGTTTTTCAAACTTGACATGTCACAATTGGTCACATGACACATGAGAACTAATGCAAATTTGCCTCAAGTTTATCAATATGGGATACGGCATTGATGGTCAAATGAAACCTCTAAAAGATTTGTTTAATATAACTTTTTTTGTTCTTTTTCATCTTATACCATAAATCACAGTCCAGTTTCATTGTTTGGAAAGCAGAAGCACAAACATTCTGCCTACCATCTGCTTTAATATTTTTGTGGAAACAGTGATACTTTTTGTTCAGGATTCTTTGATGAATACAAAGTTTAAAAGAACAGCATTTTTTGAAATAGAAACCTTTGTAACATTATAAATGTCTTTGTCACGTATGATCAATTTAATGCATCCTTGCTGAATAAAATTATGAATTTCATCTTACACCAAAAAATCTTACACCAAACATTTGAACCATATATATATATATTTGCATATGTAAATCTCACCTGTAAATCCGTAATCCTGATTAACTGGTATGTGTATGGCACCAGCATCAGAGGCAAGCCGATCTTTACTCTCGCATCAAGAGCTTTACTAGGACCCATATTCATCACCTGTAAGTTAATAGACATTTTAACCAAACGAATCATGTTAAATGATTCATTAGTGCTTAATGACATTGTTATGTGTCTGATGAGCACTAAAATACCTTGTATGTATAATTGAACTTCTCAGGATAGCAGTCAACCGGCACAGACTCTTGTTCTCCGATCAGAAATGAAGTCGGAGAGACAAATCTGCAGAGGAAGGGAACAACAGAAGCGTTCCGTAATTTGGCCTGGTATTCTTCCGACATATACTTATGGAATCACATATTCATAAGCAAGCCAGATAACTTACCCGTGAACATTGAGGTCAACTGCATATCTCAAGGGCAACGTAAGAACAGCCACGTTGTCTTGCCGAAGGTCTGTGTTCTCAAAGCTTTCACTGAAAACACACAAATTAGATTGGTTAATGTTCACTATTGAAGAAACGTACACTGACCCCCTATCTTGACATGTAAACCAGTTAAAAATGTGTGAATGCAAGAAAATTGCTCAGATAAACGGTGAAATTAGCATTTGTTTGCAGACGCCAATTAGTTTGATATTGTCCTATCTAATGAAACGACATGCTAAGTGTAGTTTAAGTGTCCAAATGCTTTTTGGGGTCATTGTATATGTGCAAAAGATCTTTCTACGAGAGGAAATGTTTAATGACTTTAATTATTGGAGTACAACCCTAATATACCCTGAGATTTCATTACAGGAACTCATTACATAGGCTATGTAAACATCCATCTTTAGATCCATTCCTCTGTTTTTCTCGTTTCTAATAGTAACACTGAAAGCACACCAAACCTTTGAACGTGCTGTTTAATGCCTTTGTTTGTCTTTTGTGCTCTGATGATCAATTTACAAGTTTACGCAGTTGCAAGATGTTCTCCACAAATGTTTACACTTGGCTCAGATGCATTTGTATAAACCATCCATTGTAATGAATTCCTGACATCTCTGGATCTCTTACCTCGTAGCATTGATGTTAATACTAAGATCTCCAGCGCTGCTGTTCTGCATCACATCCAGTAAAAATGTGATGTTGAGCTGGAAGAAAGAAAATAGACGTTTATATTCCGACAAGACATGGTGACCAACAAACTCATTTAACTTCCATTGCTAAAGACATTTACCTTTGAGAAAGGAGGGATGTATAAATTTCCAACATTGCAGTCCAGTCCAACGGCCACTTTATTCTCCTCTGCAATTCCACAGCTGATGTATTTATCTTCCTGAAATAATGTCACAATATTAAAGCACATCAATGGCAAGAGTCCATTAAAGGGCATCAGCAACACAAAGAGCTAAAAGCTGCCTGTGATATCTGAGACAGATTTGAACAAGAATTACTGAGACAAAATGAAAATACCTCTAGTACTTTGATGAAATGCAGGTTGCTGGGAAACCTCAGATGAAGTCTGGGTAGAAAAGCATCATCTCCACTGTTGACTATTGTGGTGTTTAACATGAAGCTTTTTCCATTACCCAGAGCTAAATATGGCATTTTCATGTAGGATCTGTTGGGAAAACAGTTATTTAGATTTTAAAGTTTAGATTTGATCCATTCTTTAGTCCATATAATTTAGTGAGATTGGCTCAGAGTGAAGTAAAGACTCGGATGGATGGATGGATGGACTTTGGCTACTGAACATCTTCATTTGAAAATTACATAACATGTTTTTTTTTTGTCTCAACGACAAAAACAGCTGAAATTTTTGGCCAAAAATGTCATAATTACAGATCTTTACAGCTGTTCAATATTTGACAAAACATTACATAATATGTTATAAGCTACTTTAAAAGTTAAAATTAATGAAGAACAATATCCATTAGAAAAAATAATTATTAATAGACTTTTAGTAAATATTTAAAACTAAAATGTAAAATTAGCATTTTTGCATTGTTATTAATAAAATTGTATCTTTTATTATAAATGGACTAACATAGTTTTATTGTTTAAATATGTGTATTATAATTAAATATTATATTCATGTAATTATATCCGGTGCAATATTTGTTTAAAAAATAATTGTTTGTCTCCAAGTTTAGTGTAAAAAAACTGCTTTTCCCTAAGGTATATATTATTAAGCTCAAATCAAATTATGTTATGTGTATGACAATCTAAGGTAAAATTTCAAAATCCTGACAGATAGTATAAGTTATTAATATATTGCGAAAACTGGTGCAAAAGCAAATATTCAGTGTCTTTGCAACCAACTCCTCTTGATTTTTTTCAGGGTTTGTTAATTGAATTTTTTTAATAATTTTTTTTATAAGAATACTTCGTTTATATATATTATATAGTTCATTTTAGAATATTTGCAAGACTCATTTTTCTATAATTTAAAGGAAAAGAGTGTGTTTTATAGCCAGTGTTTTTCCTGCATCTGTTTGTGTATCTTGTGCACTGAGGGCTCAAGCCTGATGTTTCTCATCTAAAGGCACCAGGTGCATCTGGGAGACTGACAAGCCACTCTCCCCCTCACTCTCTTTCCCTCTCTGACACACACACACACACACACACACACACACACACACACACACACACACACACCTTATGAATAATCAGATCATGTATTATCACCAATGGGTGAGGGGGGTCCATAAATTAGTTTGCATACGGCTGCAAACATGATCCAAAATGCTAATGTGCACACTCACACTTGCGCCTAAATTGGGTGAGTCCAAGAAATGCGATGCATAAAATGCCTCAATATAAAGCTTTGGCTACTGTGCATGCTGCTTTAATGCGTGTATTCATGAGGACCAGATAATCTCAGAAACCCTCATGTTGGTCACGAACAGAACCAACACAACTAGAATATTTACAGACGTCTCTAGTTGTTCACCGCGCAAGAAAGTCAAGAAAATGAAAGAAATTCTGTTTGTAATGCCAATTTTAGAATTATTACGATTTTTTTTGTTGCCAATAAATACATTTTCCTCCAAAATTATCATTACCATAATGCAAATGTAATGTAATTTGTAATTTGTAAATGTAATTTGCTTTACTGAATACAGTAATAAAAATCATTTTGTCCTGACGCATAAATATATATATTTTTTTTTACAAATGCTTCAAATTTGAAAGCATACAGTTACTTTACATACTATTATTTTACATTAATCAGACTGAGATTTTTCTTTTCAACAAAACAGAAAGGATTTGGGAGGGAAAGGTGCATTTAACGTGACAATGCACAAAATCGAAGTCGTCATAAAACCAGCTTCGTTTTCTTTACACATTTTTTATTTGATTTGATTTTGTGGTGTACTATGAAACAGACATTTCTCAGCGATTTCCATGAGATTCACCCACTTAGCACCGATTATGTGAAGATAACTTACTGGGGTAAAACCAGATGAGCAGAAACCTGAAGGTTGGTTGAACAGTTTTCCAAGCCGCAATATCTGGCAAAGATGGTCTACAAAAAGAACGATTTCAAATCAGAACGCCTTATGACCTATGCTGAGGTTAATAAAGTGGCCACAAAAATGAACCACAATAACAAAACAAGAGATGGAGAAGAAAAACTGACCTTGTTTTTCACGACATTGGCCAGTTCATCCTTCTGCTGTAGAATGGGTTTGAGGGAAGGCAAATCCCCCGAGTCCCTCTGTGTCAAACGGTGCTCTCCAAGTTCATATTTCACCTCAAAATGGATGGGTGTGAAGATATCACGGACATCTTTCTGCATACAAGAGAAATGAAACATAAAAACAAAATGATTACTTTTTCTGAAGAAAATAACGAGCGCTTGCCCATCCAAAACTCACCTCTCGAATGCTAAGACTGCCATTGTGTTACAATACAGTTCCTAAGAGTGTTTTTTTTTTTTTTTTTTTTTACATTTTCACACTTTTCAGGGTCCAATTCTCACTATTAACTAACTATTAACTACAACCTTTGCCTTGATAAACTCCTAATTACTGCCTATTAATAGCTAGTAAGGTAGTTGTTAAGTTTAGGTATTGGGTAAGTGATGTAGAATATGGTCATGCAGAATAAGGCATTAATATGTACTTTATATATACTAATAAACAGCCAATATCTGATTAATATGCATGCTAATAAGCAAGTAGTTAATACTGAGAATTGGACCCTAAGCTAAAGTGTACCATGGAATTGTTACTTTTATTCAGTAAGGAAGGATGCATTTAATTGGTAAAAAGTGACAGTAAAGACATGTATAATATTACAAAGGAATAAAAAAAAAAAAAAAAAATGCTGTTATTTTGAACTTTCTATTCACAGAGAATCTTGAAGAAAAAAAAACTATCACGGTTTCAACAAAAATTGAAGGCCACAACTGTTTTGAACATTGATAATAATAATAATAATAATAAAAATCTTGATCAAATCACATATTATAATAATTTTTGGAGGATCATGTGACACTGAACACTGGAGTAATGATGCTGAAAATTCAGCTTTGCATCACAGGAATAAATGACCTTTTTAAATATATTAACATAGAAAACAGTTAATTTAAACTGTAATAATGTTTCACAATATTGCTGTTAATAATCTATTTCTGATCAAATGAATGCAGCCCTGATGATCATAAGAGATTTTGTTCGAAAACATTGCCGACCCCAGACTTGTGAACGGAAGGAAGTGTGTGTGGTATTTTGACTAGACTTTTTTTATTCCTCCTTAATAATCTTAACTTCCCTCACCTCAGTGCAGATAATTAATGCAGGTAAGGTTTGCTCTGTCAGCTGTGATGGCCGTCTCTAATTGGGGGCTCAGTGTTTGGGAGTTGTCCTGTGGGGTCTCTGGGGCCTGTATTTAGCTGCAGGGGAGATGTGTGACCGGGGTTTTGGAAGCCTCTTCTATGGCCAGTGTAAATGAGCTGGACTGCAGCCACAACCACAGCCTCAGAGAGACGCTAATTTCTGCAGCAAAGGCTAAACTCAAAGTCAACGCTGTGAACTTGTGTCCTTCGCTCAGAATCTGGTCAGTGAATTCAGTCATACACACATGTGCACACACACATCTAGTTTGTCACTGGCATGTCTGACCTCATGGGCTGACAACTGATATTTCAAAGAAACGGATGACTTTATCAAGGGCATTTGCAAGAGCATGAGAATGACTGGGTGGGTGTTTCCTTCACACCTACATTCAGCACCAAGTCAATTTTGCTCAAAACAAGAACTGAAAACGACACCTTCCTTTTTAAAACCCACGCCTCGCACATTTGCAACTCTCAATGACAACATATGTTAATAAGACAACAGCACTTTAATGTATCTTCAGTTTTGGGTGGAGAAGAGTTAAATGCAACTTAAACTTGATTACCACAGACAGTAATATGAACTTGTCACTTAGTTTGTGAACACTTTTGTATTTCCAGTAATGTATTTGCTGAAATCTAGCAGGAAAGTGTGCCACAGGGTTTCAACCAGAAAAAGGCAAGTTAATGTTTGTATAATAGCACTTATATGAATTATTCGATATATAAACACTTGTTATTAGAGATGTAAAGTTGTCTAAATCCTCCTTTTGAGGTGGAACATTTATATTTATGAATTTGGCAGATGATTTTATCCAAAGCACCTAACATGCATTCAGAGTATACATTTCACCAGTTCATGCATTCCTTGGGAATCAAACCCATTACCTTGGCGTTGCGAGTACCATGTTCTACTGGTTGAGATTAAGGACTGCACTTAAACTTTGCTCCACTAAAACAGCACTTTACAGATAGTTATACACCCAAGAAAACAAAATTAAAGCTTTGAGACCATCCGTATGTTGTGTACTAATAAACAGTTACAAAATGTTACTTAAAGCTAAATTAAATTTGGTCAAAAAAATTTATGAATCATCTTGTTCTGTAAAAGACATACACTACTGTTAAAAAGCTTGGGGTCAGCAAGAGGATGCATTAAATTGATCAAAAGTGACATTTATAAAATATTTATATTCCAATGCTCTTCTTTTGAACTTTCTATTCATCAAAGAATCCTGAAAAAAAAAAATGTATCACAGTTTCCACAAAAGTATTAAGCAGCATAACTGTTTTCAACATTGAAGATAATAAAAAAAAAAAACTGTTTTTTGAGCACCAAATCAGCATGTTAGAATGATTTCTGAAGGATCATGTGACACTGCAGACTGGAGTAATGATGCTAAAAATTCAGCTTTGCCATCACAGGAATAAATTAAATTCCTAAATATATTAAAATAGAAAATCACCTGCCTCTGACTAGCTTTGATGTAAACAAAGACTATGTAAAAAAAAGAAAGAAAAAGAAACAAGCCATTAGATACGTCCTACCCAAACTTCCTGTTTCAAAAGGGGACATTCATCAAGATGAGACGGCATCTTGTAGTATTTCAAGGCAATAACAGATATGTATAAGCTCACTAACAGACTTCAAAAAAGATAACAGGGGTCGAGCAGTCACCTTCCTAAAACGCAGCACAAGATGTCCGCCACATCTGCTACGCGTTCCATTCGTCACTCTCATTGCCCATTAATTAAGCCCTAAAATACCTCAAATGTAGCAGCCTCGTTGTTTGGGGTTTGCCTCTGACAGATAATCACACTTGTTTATGGCCTTCGTTTCCATCAGCAGCCATTAATAACAGCGCAGTCATCACGCGCCTCCATTAATTACTGTGTAAAACATGAGCTGGATCAGATGGCCCTGATTACAGGAAAAGACAGAGGGAGAGGCGTCCAGAGAGGCCCACCAAACACCTGGAACATTCACTCATACTCACGAAGCCATCTATCCGCACTTCATCAACTGTCTAGGTCTCTTCCTATCTGTAACCGTTCTCCCCCATGCCGTCCTGCCTGGCTCTTCCTCTTGTTCTCCAGCAGCGACAACCTGCTATCGACTCCAACAAACTATCTATATGAGCCTCTTTATCATCCTGGCCTCCTGCGTGGAGTCACGCTGTAAACCTAGAGAGAGTCACACCACCTGGGCCTTTCAGAGAGGCTGATTAACTCGAGCATGAAGAGCAGAGTGACGTGGGCGAATCACAGCTGTGTGTCTGAGTCAGCACTTTCATATCCAGTGTCCAAGTCTATAACGCACATGTGGGGTGATCAAAGAAATCCTTAGCGTCGAGTCCTGATATATTAAAGGAACAGCTAAATGTGACATTTATTATACTAGGTTTATGTGAAGGTCACTCACATAATCAAGTATTGTTATAATTTTTTTGCTAATATTAAAATTTTTTGAAAGTTCTACATTTCAATTTGACATTATACAATAATAACTGAAATTTAAATAAATTAGAACTAATAATAAAAATAATAATAAAAAAACAATAGTAAAAATGACAAAAGCACATAGCAAGATTGCTAAAAATCTAATTGTAAATAAAATGAAAACTGAAAATATAAAAATATAAGCTAATTCAAAATATTAATTAATACTGTAAAACAGTAGTGTCTAAAACAGCGTCAGTGTCAGTTGATAATAATAACATTGTCAGGGTAATGCATACAGTTTTATAACTTTAAATATGAAAAAAAAAATTAAGCAAAGTATATAGTACCACTGCGAATTCTTTTTAGGCGTAAAGCAATAATGACAATGTAATACTCTAATCTGTGTTAAAAGTCCCATCCCCCATCAAAGGTAATGAACATAAATAGAGTCTCGCACCTTCATGAAGGCCTGATGGGAAGTGCAGGTGAGCTGCTCATGCTTGGCCTTCACTCGGCCCACCGTGACATTTGATGTTCCGTTTCCGCTGAAATAAAATCGAGATGGAAAGCCCTCTTTGTGGTGAACGTCAGCTGTTAGGTTGTACTTCAGTTCTGCACAGGAAAGAGTATGATGTTCAGAGACAAAGTTAGAATTAGACAACATGTTAAATCACAACAATTTAACATTACAATTCAGAATCGTGTTGCACTCTTATAGCGAACCCCTAGGGGTTTATGATGTGACTGCAGGGTGTTTTGTAAGATTCTGAAAAACTAAATTAAAGAGTGTACACTACCGTTCAAAAGTTTGGGGTTGGTAAGGTTTTATAATGAATTTGAAAATTCCTTCAGAAATCATTATAATATGCTGATTTGCTGCTCAATAAATATTTATTATTATCAATGTAAAAAAAACGAAACATTTGTGCTGCTTCATATTTTTGTGGAAAATGTTATTTGTTCAGGTTCAGACTTTTGTAACATTAGAAATGTCTTTACTGTTTTAATCAATTGAATGCATCAGTACTGAATAAAAGACAGAGTCTTAAAAAAATCTTACTGACCCAAATCTTTTGATCAGTAGTGCATGTCACAATACATCACAATACAGTTATTTTTGCTGCAAAAAAATAAATAAAAAATTAACACCTATTTTGGATAATCCAGTCAAATAAATCCTTTACAAATGAAAGGTATCTCATTTAATAATTTTCTGGTTAATTACAAATTAATTATCAGGTGGCATCAGGTTAAAATAGAACAACTACTATTAGTAAATGGATAGAATTATGAATCTAGAATTTTGAGTCAAAGACGTTATGATATTCCTCTGTGATTGAAAACAACTAAACTACCACGAGGCAACAGCTCTTCTCAATCTTGACTTGTCTGGGATACTTCATTCTCACACACGCTAA
Source organism: Rhinichthys klamathensis goyatoka (assembly GCF_029890125.1). Taxonomy (NCBI): domain Eukaryota; kingdom Metazoa; phylum Chordata; class Actinopteri; order Cypriniformes; family Leuciscidae; genus Rhinichthys; species Rhinichthys klamathensis. The sequence goes on from NW_026606760.1 coordinate 377,397, forward strand.
TAACGCACAGCAGTCCTCTTTCCATCTGCAGCGGTATAACAGTATTGCAAAACCTCTGGGTGGCAGATTTCTACCATCACTACTTCATATCAGTTTCAAGATCATTAATATTTGTCATCAAGCATGGCTCTGTTGTTTACTTAGTGTTCAGTGAGTGTGGCTCTATCAGTGAAGGCAGGCCTTGACACACACCCTGCGTCCTCTAACCGCCACAACAAAAGATGGGATTGTGCGGCAGAGATAAAGAGCTGGGAAAGAGGTCTGAAACACAGAACTGCCACGTGCTGATAAGACGAGCCAACACACAGCCTCTCGCAAACAAAGAGCTCTAGTCCAAAACGTTCATCCTTGAACGCTGTGTACTCAATTCTAAGAAGAACACGTGTGTGTGGAGCTCAAAATATCAGAGGACATTTTCGCATCTAAAAAAGTCTGCAGGAAGTTTCAAATGATCTTGCATCAGTCTGTTGCACAAATCTCACGGCATGTGGATTTGGAGAGAATTTTAAGTCATGGGTTCTGTCTTCAAAACACTTTTCAAATTAAGATTAACATAAGAGTAGATCTGATGGAATATCACTGTCTTACCTATGTTTCCTGGGATTTGTTTCCCTCTGACTCTAAAGCACACGTTAACATTGATGCACACGGCAGGAAGACCGTTGTCAGTACACTGGGCTATGGAACGGTTCAAGCTGTCAGGCATCAACATGACAGCATCCACTTTCACCACTGGACGCGTCCTGAAACAACCAGAGTTACTGGGTTTATCATCAGATCAACAAATTAAAGAAAGAAAGAAACATCCTGTGCCAGCTGAAGCATCCTTTTTTTTCATTGCCAATAACGGTGAAATTGTTTGAAATTTAATGGGGGTTTTTTCTGTAGAAAGGCTATAAAATAAACAGCTTCATTGGAGTAAATACTATGCCCAGTCTTCACTCCAGCTAGGCCTGGAATAGGAAAATGCTGACTTCTTTGCATTTACTGTGCTGATTTTAGAAGATTGAATTGAGCTAAATGTTCTATAGTCTTATTGGCAACTGAAAATATAATAAATTTAGCTTAAACAAATTCCCATAGCAAATACCACATCTTAAAGCCTTAAAGTTACCAAAGCAAGTGTGAGTGAAATTTCTGCTGTTTTTACCTGAACACCACAGCTGAGTCTGACAGGAAAGCTCCCACAGCAACATCTGGATGAGAACATAAAAAATCCCATAAACCACACATGACTTGGTTATTCTTTAACACATTCATTACTCACTGGTGCTCTGATATTCTTTAAAAAATTAAACATTTCTACAAGGTCACAGTTGCAAACCTACTTTACAAAAGGGATTGCTGTTCAGTTATAAAAAAAAAAGTTTTTATTTTTTGTCTCTTCCTGATTTTGTACAACATTTTCAAGAAGCACTTCACAGTCAACGCCCACAACATATTTGATAAAAAAAGCTGTTGTGCAAACATGAGGTGTTATATTTTGGCCATGTACGTACACACAGCAGCTACATATGCTTGCTGCTCTTCATTTGTGAATACATTTTGGTTTCCAAAAATTCAGGGAGTGACGACCGCATTTACATTAAATACAAGTGTGAGAACAGTGAGAACAGAACTGAAAAACTAGGCAAGGCAGTGACACCATTCTCTTTTACACACTAATGATTTGTTAAAAAAAAAAAAAGCTAACAGCAGACACCCTTCAAAATTTGGGTTCAGTAAGATTTTTTTTATGTAAACTGCATTTATAAACAGTAAAACAGTAATAATATGAAACATTATTACAATTTAAAATAACTGTTTAAATTCTAATTTATTCCTGTTGCAAAGCTGAATTTTCAGCATCATCACTCCAGTCTTCAGTGTCACATGATTCTTCAGAAATCATTCTACTATGGTGAAACTTTTATTATTTGTTTATCAATTTTGAAAACAGTTGTGCTGCTTAATATTATTGTGGAAACTGTGATAATTCTTTTTCAGGATTCTTTGATGAACTTTTGTAACTTTGTAAATGTCTTTACTGTCACTTTTGAACAATTTAATACATCCTTGCTGAACAAAAGTATTAATTTCTTTTAAAAAAATCTCTGACTTTTGAGCCGTATAGTGTAAGTTGAACTGTTGCCATCCATTCATCTTATTCACAGAGGAATCATATCCTATTTATGTTGTTGTGTTAAAAGTGTTACCTGGGTAATTATTGCCATCAATATCAACTCCTCCAGACACTGATTGGCCAAACATCCTGAGGTTGTAGCCCAACAAAGAGCCTGTTATTCTCTGCAATGAAGAAAGCACAAAGACAGCATTCAGAAGATATTTAGATTCAGGATTTTACATCATAAATGCCAATGGAGTTGTACTGTACTCCAAGAGACATGCAAATGATCCTATTTATGACCGGTTTTACATTCATTTCATAAATGGGATGAAGGTAAACTGATTTAGCGATTTGATTTATAATGGACAGCTACACAAATCTAGTGAAGACGTACTGTAAATTAAAGTGGGGCTTGATGGAATAAGCGATGTAAGCAGTCTCTTATATATTCTTGCATTGTGGTTGGCACATTTAGATGCCTTTAATTTACATTTATTACAGAGTTCTCTGGAATACTTGATTCTGATTGATCAGTCAGTTTATTTTGCAATAATGACCGGACGACTTCATATTGTGCCTTACTTTTCCGCTTTTCAGACACACAAACTGACAGTGCATTCAAGGCATTTATTTGATCAGTTTGTGTTACATGGGAATCAAACCCATGCTTGTGCAATGCTCTACAATAACTGGAAAGCCACAGTATTGTTATAAGCTAATCACTAAAAACATCCTGCATGTAATCATTTTGGCCTGATGTTAATATAATTAGATGAAGCTCTTCCTAAACATCCGTTTATAACTTTTGATTTGTCAAGCATGCACTGAGCACTTCTTGAAGCTACATGTGGAGAGAGAGGGATTTCAGGAAATTACAGCAATTAGACTGGACGCTTTCCTCTTAGTACTCCAGTGTAGACAGAGAGAACATGAAAGACCCAAAACAATAGGGAAGTTCACACTGGATGGGGACAACTGCTCAGGTCTAACTTTTCCCGCCTTTAATATCAGTATAAACTGCAGATGGAGAACGTACTTGAGAGAAACTTTGTGCAATACCACTTTTCCTCCCATTGTAGATATATATAGCACCATGCAGATCGTCCTCCTGAGGGGCTCCAATGGCCACATCTGAAACACAGGTATAATTGCATTAGCTTTGTTCCAACACATAGTGAGCAGTCTAACAAGACACACATTTTAAGACATCATATAGGCACTATCGAAAACAAAGACTGTTCCAAAAGCTATGCAGCATAGATATGCAACTTATAAGACTAAAAGTTTGGTATAAGATTTTTTTTTAAATGTTTTTGTAATAAGGTTTTGAGCGGTAGTGTGCCAACTTTTGGTCAAATTCTAATGTAGCATTGCATTATACATTATACTATGGGAAAAGGTATTCCCATAATGTAGTGCAGGCTCAGTAAAACATTCATTCACAATGTGAGAGTAATCATTACAAATATGTGTAAAAGTAGTGTAATTTAATTCATTAAAAATACCCCAAATCTTGTGTGCTATATATTTGTAGGTTTAATAGAATATCTCAGAATATCAACTGCCTATGTAGGTAATAGGTTTCAAAGCAGAGCAAATTTAAATATGCCATTAAGAGTTTCTAACCATGAAAACATTATTTATATAAATAATTTTGTTGTAAAAATGAATAGTTTATGCTGATGCACTGGCAAACAATTTGTTAGTTTAAGTATGTGTGAGTGGGCATGTTTTACTCTCTCAAGAGTGTTTTTTCTGTGGTGTTTTATTGTAACTGCGTGACCATGTTCCTAACCAGGTTCCGTTTTTTAAACCACACCAAACTCTAAAATTAGATTTACCAAGCTCATCTCCAGATTTGAGTCAGAGATTAACTGATATCTCACCATGAAACAACTCATGAAGATGGGGTTTCATTAATAGCTGACAGGCTTTTCAATGTAAAGATTACACAGAATGAGGAAATAAACAAAAATTAGGTTTACCATCAAACCTTACTTGAGGATCAAACAAACACCCATAAGTGTCATTTTAAAATACAGCAAAGCATAATATATTATATTTTTAGGACACTCGGCTAGTCAAATAAAGCAAATCAGCATAAAAAACGTCCAAACTGTGAAGGTTTATAAAGGTTCCATACTCAAACATTGATGTATTAGATATACTATACCTGGATATCCATCATCGTCAATATCACCAAGGTTTATGATGGTTTCTCCAAATCGTGCTGCATAAGAGTCGCTGCCGACTAACTCAAAGTCTGCCTCTCTCAATTTAGCCTGAGAAAGAGACACAATGACACTAAGGATATTTTCAAGAGAAGCATCATAGTCGTAGTGTGTGTAAGGCTGGGCAAGACTTAGACTTCCCCTGGCCACGGACTTGAGACTAGCTGCTTTTAGAGGGAAAAGTCGCCCATAACTGCTGGTCTAGGATAATAATAGTATATTGGTGGAACAGATTTGGCAAACGATCCAGTGTGTATCTGTGTTTGCGGTCTGGAGAACGGCAAAGGTTTCTATTTACAATGTGTTTTTTGAAGCATTGAGCAATGTAGCCAATCACAAACCCATCTGTTGATTTCTTGAAGCAATGGCCAGTCAAAGGTATTTAAGTTTGCACTACACAAAAAGTTCTGAGTTCTGCACACTCGCAAATCCTCTCATTATAACTAACAAAGTGTAGACATTATGTAAATAAGAGATTCATTGTGCAGTTGGCTTCACTGAATGGAACTTGGTGTGATTGCGATGAACTAAGATGAGTGACAGCTTTCTAGCCATTTTAAAGGGAACGCTCTTTGCACGCTTTCTGCCATACCAAATCCCACATACAGTATACTTGCTTTTGAATTAAAACTAACAGTGGCTTGTAATGTAGACACTTTAATAACAAATATTTATTGGGAGTGTTTATGCTGGAATGTGTAGGTTGTGCAGTGACACTTTAAAGTATTTCAAGGAAATTTAAATGTGTTTTTAAAGGAGAAGCGCATCTCCTATTGGTTGTTAATTTTTTACCTTTTTGATTTTTAACCTGTTTTTTTGGTATGGCCTTGGTGGTCACGATCAAAGCCAGAATACATCCTTTACACAGAACACAATAAGATAAGACAGCTCAAAATATGTAGATGTGTCATTTTCTCACATGCATTACAATGGAGCTCAAAGACTTCTGACATCCTAAAATTAACAATATAGTTATATAGAATATATGGGTGAATCTCATAAAACCTAGAAAAAAAACACATTCCAGTCATATTTTCAAAAGAGGGAAAAAATTCATAACGCTTAAAGAAAATTAAGCCAATATTTAAGACTATTACAATATTATTTTCACTTAGGCACATTTTCTCATTAAATTCTGGAACAAAAAATAATTAAGAAAAATTAACATAAAAGTATGCTTACACCTGTACTACAAAAAACTTCTTCCTCAGAATCTTTTTTTTTTTTTTCAGTACAAATATCTAAACATTCTCTGAATCAAGATACAACTATTTGAGAAGCAAAATTACATAAGATATTACATATTGTTTTCTGAAAAATATTAATCAAAATTAATTGAATTTACACTTAAAACGGGAAAAAATATCTGCCAACATAAACTTATAGAGAAATATATATAAATTACAGAAGAATTAAGTTAAGTTTATTTTTCCTACCCCACTGGCAGATATTTTTTCTATTTTTAAGTCACTTAGTTGTGATCCTTTTTTCAGGAAACAAGACTTAATACCTTAAGTAATTTTGCTTCTCATGTAAATGTATATTGATTTAAGAATCTGTAGATATTTTTCTACTGAAAAATAAGACGAAAATACTAAGGAAGAAATTTTGTTTTTGCAGTGTAGTATTTGCTGTACTGCCCTTAATTTATGCTAATATATATATATATTTAGATATCGCTGCCTCACCTCTCCCTGGTTTATGTAGACATGCACACGTCCCTCCTCCCTCACTGAGCTGAACATAGGAGCCCCCACCAACAGATCGGACAGTCCGTCTGCATTCAGGTCGACAGCACATACACTAGCTCCATAATAAGAGCCGAGCTGTAAAAAGGAACAAACATCCCCATTGTGATCACTCAGCAAGAACATCCCTTAAGAACACTTAAAATTCTTGAAATTTCTTACCTTCTTGCCCTTGGTTACATTAACAATTTTTAAAGTGTTGCCCTCAATCCTGAATATGTAGGCCTGGAGTAAAAGAAAACACAGGAGTATGGGAAATGGGAACACTAACAACAGCAGCATAACAATGGATTGCATATGCTGGCGATTGTTACATTTCCGTATAGTTTAATCACAAATATACATGGTAGGTCCCTGATAACTCATTTTCCAGTCTCGGTTTCTTTGGTAAAGTCATTAGATACCAGACAAAACTCATAAACACTGCAAACTCAGCACATCTGAAAAAAAAAAAAGTACTTCCTCTTCCGCACAGATGGAAGAAGAGTTCAGTTTAACCGATTTACCGTTCACAACTGCCTCACAGAGCAGATGTCAAGAGGGTTTCAGATCTAAAACCATTTTATACACAACCACCTGGAATCTCTGATATTCAGTATGGGGTATTCAAAAGTGTACAAAAGCCTGCATGTCTAACCAAACTAGAGAACTTTAACACTAAACTACTCCAAAAACTTGGGTCTGTGCTAATAATCAGATAGGTGAAGATGATGATGGTGGTGGTGGTGATGTTAACCCTTACTTTACCAGTCTGTTCATGCTGGGGAGCACCACCCACTATCTCAGTACTTTGAGGATCTAGAAAGTGTCCGGCACCAACAGCATAACCTGAGGGGAAGAAAACCAAACATGGTGGTGAAACATTCAAACAGGCCATTCAGAGTCTGCACAAACACTGTAAAAACAGTAAAAAAAATAAATTGGTAAGAGAAGTTTTTTTTTTAAAGAAAGCTATACCTTCCTAAACTAACCCCAAGTTTTCTGTAAAGCTTGAAACCAGGCGTATTGCGAAAAGCACTATACAAATAAATACGACTTGACTTTGACTACTTTACTTTAGGAGATGAACCAAAGAAATCACATGTACATAAAGTAAAACCAATGACTAAAATGAGGAAGTTTGTTTACAAAGTATGAGCAGGTTGCCAAGAGCCGAAAAACAAAGTGACACGTTCGCCTAGTAACTGTATCATATTTTGCAACAATTTGATGCTCCTGGATTGTGCAACAGTGTCTGTTTCCTGTTCATATAGAAAGACGTTATGCCTCCTAACAGCAAAAATCTGTTTCCTGCTGCAAGTCTTAAGACTGATGATCATTGGAGAATGTTTATCTTTAATTTTAAACATTTTATTCAAATTAGATCACTGTATCCCTTAACCCCAAAAATAGAAAGCACTTATTTCTTAGCAATATCATACATAAACCATTATATAAAATAGGCCATAGCTCTGTTACAAAACCTAGTAAGTTGACTTGCTGTGTACTGCCTACATAGGCAAATGCCTTCTAAGGAAGTTTCCTAGCCATCATGAAACCTCATAAATGACCGATCTGAGCTAAAAGTTACACGCGGCCTTAGAATTTGAATAAAATTAAGTATCTTATGAGGCAGGACAATTAAGTCGCCTACAGTTTGTATTTATGATGCCTCATAATGTTGCCTACTATGATTTGAAACAAAGCGAATAACATTAGGAGCTTGAGAACTCACCTAAATAACTTCCATAGAGAACTGCACTGTCATCATCCACATAAGCAGCTGATATGTTGCTTGTGGTGTTGGTGACAAGAACGGATCCTGTCCAGTATGAGGTACCAGGAGCTCCCATGACCATCAGGTCCTACAAACACAATACATCATTACCAAATCAACTGAATTCAATCACAACTCAATCAAAATGCCATAGAAGCTCTGAATACCTCTGTGAATAAGTTTGATATTCCTGCTTGGCATGATCCATAACCTTCACCAAACTTCCTTTGATGGTCTAAAGAGAGAGAGAAAAAACTTTGAGAAAATTGGTGCTCACTTGACACTAAGGAGCTTCAAATGGTGCTATAAAGTAATTATGCTGTGTTTGAACCGGTGAACAACAATACAACCAACACAGCAGTAATTGAAATGTGTACCTTTATAGCAGGGGATAATACGAGTGACGTGTTTCAAGTCTGGGCTGAATCTGAAGCAAATACCATGCGGAAGCTTGTTCTGATTGTCTTTACTAGAGTAGTAGATATTCTTCCACCGATGTCCACATGCCTAAATTTAAACCAGCATAGAGTAATCACCCATTTACTCATCATACATATTACATGTGGTCATTCATTCATTCATTCATTTATAATTTATTGGCGCCTTTCATGACACTCAAGGTTGCCTTATAAGTCTTCCTACAACATCAATATAACAAAAACAGACAATGCAAACTATAATATACATTAAGACACTAAGGAATAAGACTGAGGTCCACCAATAATTGTATTGTTTGCTCCAAAACAATTTAGTTTATTAACATTTTGCACCTTCTCTATGAACCTTAGAAGTAAACAGGAGATTTTCCATTTAAAATTATTAATCATAGTTATGCATTTACTCACAAGGTAGCACAATTAAGAATGTATGCTTTGACAGTTAGACTAAAAGACATACCAAAACATGGCCTTTTGAGGGCTGCCGGGACAGACTTACACCCAGCCACTGGTTATCATTCTCTGCCAAACAGTGTTTTCCACAGCGCTGTACATCTCCTGAAATCATTCAGTGCAATGTGCCCAAATTAAAATACAATCAATCCAAAACGTTTACTTAGAGGAAATTGTGCAACATGTTAGAGATGCAGAGATGTTATACATGCAGATGCAGTACAAATGTTTTTCACCTTAAGCAAATTCACACCTCTGGTTCACACACCAAACAACACAGGATGAGAAGCTTGTGGTGAAACTTTCAAACAGAAGGCAATAAATAGCTTTAAAAGTATCATGTAGTGATGAAAAAGAAAATACTGTGCTTTTCTGAGACATAAGGGAACTGGAGATAAAGCATAAGCTTTGCCCTTTTGAACTCTTGTTATTACAAACCATATTATTAAACTGTTAATTCTAACATCAAGACCCGTTCATCAAGGACGATAAATATAAAGATAACGATAAAGTTCTAAAAATCATTCTATATATAAAAGAATAGCAGAGTCCATACCACAACTATAACGATAACAGGACGGCACAGAGAAACAATATTATCGGAATCACTTTCAGAATGATTTTTCTTTCCAATTAATGAACAATAAAAAACATTGACAGCCAATCAGAATCCATCCTACTTTATAGAGCTCGAGCATTTAAAGTGGCAGACGACTGGTTTGGACACTAATATAGTTATCATAATAGTTATATTTATAGTAATCATTCTTAGTGTGAACAGGCCTTTAAGATTGTTAACAGCAACTAGATCTGGAAATTTTCTGAGGAACAAATGTTGCCAATTTGAGGAAAATGTGTGTGGTTTTGTGTGGTGTGGTTTTCTCAGTGTGGTCTTGTTGATGGTTGCCAGGGTTTTGCATGTGGTTGCTAAGGTATTTTGAGCGGTTTTAGCCTGTGGTTGATAGGGGGTTGCATACTGGCCCAAATAAAAAAAAGCCAAATCTGGTCCCTCAATATGGCTCTCAATACAAGTCTATTATATATATATTTTTAGCCATTTTATCGTTCACCAGGGGAAACAGGGGACTCCTCAATAAATCGATTCATGTTTAAAGAACAAAGAGTGCAATGTGGATTACATGCTAAATTTGATACTTATGGCTAAGGGTTTTTCATACTTGTTCAAGTATGAGCAATAAAAATAGTGATACTCGTCTTAGCAAATGTCACTAATAATGAAACCTTTTCAGACACATCAACTGAACACAATTATGGAAATTGGTTGTACTCCAGCCCAGAATGGCTTGGAAATAATTTGTTTAATGGCATTTTATTTGCGTGCTATATATATCTTGTAGCTTGACCTACAAAGATGACTATCCCCCCATCCCTTGTTTCGGGCAGGGAGTATAAGCATCCTCTTCCTGACAGGAGGAAACTCTCCAAAGTCTGGTCAACCCTCGTGGGGAATTCATTCACAGGACGTATTCACAGCCAGGGGTCTAGTAAGCACACGAGTTCAGTCAGAGCGAATTCAGAAGTGTGAAGTCTAAACAGTATAACGTGGCCAAATGGAAATGCTCAACTGTTCTGAGTTAGTCTACAACAAACAGAAGGACAAAGAAGAGGGAGAAACCCCAATGAGCATTGTTACACTAAGTAAAATGTTCAAGTACATTCAAATATTATAAAATGTCATTAAATGATTTATTTATTGTCTGAGTCTACACATGGAAATGCTTATTTTGTGCATGTTTTCATTATATTATGAGAGTTATAAAATCAGTGAAAAGTTAAATTGGAAATTTCAGAATGTCTTTGTTTTGTAATTTGGTTCATCCACCTTTTGCTTTAATGACTTTAGGTCAGCAGACATGAACAAAACATGATGATTACAGTATGTTCTCCAACATGATTTTAGAACGATTCAAAGGGAATCTCGTGCTTCAATTGAAGCAAAAATATCTGAAATTAATAAAATACTAAAACTTTTTGGGTTTGGGTTTTTTCTGGGTTTAAATGGGATTGTTAAGCTTTGGTTAACTTTTGGATCCCACATCAACTTCAACAAGAACATTGTTTAAAACGAACCTCTGCCATTCAGAAAAAGACAACAATCAACAAAAGCTGAACTTCTGAAGGTAAGAGAGGGAAGACCTACCAACATGGAGCTGCTCACATTGGGAGGTCAACACACTGCAGTTGTAGATGGCTCCAGGATTTTTGGTATGAGGATAAAAGCTGGAATCAGCCACAGGCGCTCCAACTATCAGCCTTAACAATAAATATGACAATAAATACAGTCTACCACTTGAAGCTGGATAGTTTAAGCATAAAATGTCTTTAGTGACCATTTGTAACCAACATCAAGATTTTACAAGGAATGATTCATTATAAATAGTCCTGCAGTGTGACAAATGATTTTAAGTACAAATATATAGTCTCTGAATTATTAATTGATCAAAAAAAGCAGATAATTACAGATAATTAGCATTCTACAATATGAATTCAGGGTCAGATATTAACCAGGGCTCGGGACAAAAGAAACTGTCACAGATATGCTCATGTGAGATATACAGTTCTTCTGCAACATTTGATACCTTTTCACAATATTCCACTAAGGCACATCTTGGTTAGTTCATCATTTCAGAATTTGACTTTGAATTAAAAACTATTAATAATGTGAATGTGAAGAACCACTCTCAACAGCTCTTGAAACAGTGATTAGCTGCATACTGTGTCAGACAGTCACTGGACAAATGTATTAAACATATGCTAGCTGACGTTTAATGTTGAGTGCAAAGGTGAATTCCATAATTATTCACTATATTATTTATTTGATTCAACTTAAGTACTTGACATTAAATAGAAAACATAACCTAGTGAGAAATAAACTAAATCAACCTGAAAATCAATTTCATTTGGCAAATAGGCTATTAGTTTATTTCTCAAACTGGCTCAGTCACCCTTGACTGAAAACATAAAAACTTCTCATACACGTTTAAATCACTTACCATGTGTTCTCAGCATGCTGGTGAAGCAGAACCGAGTATCCGAATAATGATCCATTGGTTCCATTAAAAACTAAAGGATGCTCCACATCCAGATTGTAGCAGTCACACAGAATCAGCAGGTTACACAGGGTCCAAACTACAGATTTCCACCTCAGAAAATCTCTAGTGAGTTGTGATGAAATCATCTCGTCGTCAGTCATAGCACCACACACAGAATACAGAAGAGACCCAATGCTGACTTAAAACAAAAGTTTTAAAAATAAAAATAAACTTTTTGTTAATACATCAGGAAGTTGTCATTGTAGTTGTGAGCTCGCGATGTGCGCTCGCCTGTTGCGCTCCCTCATCTCATCTGCTCGAGAGCGCCGGCTCGCGCTTCATGACGTCACGCCGCTCTGAGTAAAAGGAAGCTTTTGAAGTGAGCGCGGGCGGGCGAGCCGCCGGGGCGTGACCGCGCTGAGAGCGCCGGACAGCGGACACTTCGACGAGCTCTAACGGTCTCCAGACTCTGGATAATGGAAAATGATGAACACCACATGTATTAACCGTCACATTTTCTGTTTGACGCCCCAAAACACATTAAATACCTCAAAAAAGTAGGAGAACTGAGGAAACACGATGTTGACTTGATGTTGATATTGTTTTTGTTTTTTTACTTTACTCATTTTTAATTTTACTTATTTAATGTTAGTTTTTTGGGGGGTATAATTTATTGTATTAATCTAATTCATAAACAAACAAATAAAACAATTTAATGCAGTTAAACATTCTTATATGTTATATTTGAAATTGCATTGCCTAAATTAACTAAGCATTAACTAATTCATTTTGTTGACCCTAAAGAGAAAAAAGGTTTCAATACTGAATAACCTTTTTGAAAAAAGACATGATTTTTTTTGTAGTAAAACGGAGATAAAATCTGCCTAGGGTTTTATTTGGTCAAACAAAAAGAATTTGAAGAGTGAATAAACTATTGAAATAACAATTTTTATTGCACATAGGCCTACTAGTTTTTTTGAAACAATGAGGAAGTCAATTTAAACGGCACTTGAAGGCTAGCAATAAAAATCACTTTTCAACAAGATTTTTCAAGTTCTATGGTTGACTTTATACAAAGTGCTTACATTTGTTCATAAACTTTAGATTTATAGGTCATGGAAGCAATTATGGAGGAATGCAATGGGTTTATGGACAGTTGGTAATGTCTTACAGCACAAAAAGTACACAAATAAAGTAGTGGTTTTTAAAAGCTTTGTGGAAGCTCACATAGTGCGCTGTCTGACTATCAAGCATATCATGACAAATCCTTTTTCACTTTTGTGAGAGCCTTATGACCATGACAAAGCATATTATTGCACATACACATACACACGGCCTTATTAAATGTGTGAGTCTCAGGCTGCCTCAGACACAATTCCCCTCTGAGTGATAATAGCAAGCGCACATGTGCTGTGCCTGTGGATAAGGAGCACAGTGTGAGGCCTGGGACATCATCAAGTTTCTTTAACTACATTTGTGTGTCACTATTTATTTATTTATTTTTGCTCTGAGACTCACAGTTTGGGTGTGCATTTCTTTCAGTACCTATCAATAGTTACAGCACACTCTCCTTCCTCCATATAGAGAAGAATCCACAGAGACCCTTTAATAAGTGTGAAAGAGAGACTTGTCTCTCTCCCTTACTCTGTTTTTGATAATGAGAGGCAATGAATGACCAGCCAGCTGCATCACTCGGTTATACAGGATTTTCTATTTTACATCTTAAAGGTGATGTTTCCTGAATAATGATGTAGTTGCGGCATCTACTGCCACTCAAAAGTTTGGGGATTGTAAGATTTTTTTATGTTTTTAAAAGAAGTCTCTTCTGCTTATTAACACATATGATTAAAATAGTCAAATTTTAATTTGTTCACGCTTAAAATTAGTGTTTTCTATTTGAATATATTTTTCAAATGTCATTTATTCCTGTGATGCAAAGCCGAGGTTTCAGCAGCCACTTCAGCCTTCAGTGTCACATGATCCTTCAGAAATCATGCTGATCTGGTCCTCGAGAAACCTTAGTAAGACTTTACTTAAACCCTTTATGGGTAATGCATTATAAAGGTATTCATATCAATGCATATCTTTTCACAAATAATTGTAACCAACATTTACAAACAAATATTATAACATTCACAGATTCCTTGTTAAATCTGAAATTGGTCGTTTGTCATGTTTTATACTTTCTAAAGGTGCATAAAAAATGTGTATAGGGTATATAACTGTATATATGTGATAACAATTATTCATGAGACCACAATGCATTGTAAGGTGCATTAAAGGCACAATTAATGCATTAAAAATACTTTTAAAATGCATTATACATAAAGGCTTTAAGTAAAGTGTTACAGAAATATTTCTTATTCTCAAAATATAAACAGTTTTGCTGCTTAATATTTTTGTGGAAACCGTGATACGATTCTTTGATGAATGAAAATTTCAAAAGGACAGCATTTATTTAAAATGACATATTTTTAAAACATTGTCACTTTTTATCAATTTAATGCGTCCTTTCTAAATCAAAAATAGTAATTCCTTTTAAAATGAATTTCTCTTTTACCAGATGGGACTGGACCAATCAGGGGTTTCCCAAAAGCATTGTTAGCCAACTATGGTCTCAAGTTCCGTCGTTATCAGCATAGTTCAACGAGTCGGTGTTTCCTAAAACCATAGTTCCACACTGTTAACAATTTTCTTGTATTTTTACAGTACAGTACTGGCAGCAAGGTTGCCAGCAAGGTACTGTATTTCGATTTACAGTAACTGTACTGTAATTCAATTTACAGTACACACGAACAGTACTGTAAACTACAAACCAGTATTGTACTGTATTTTTACTGTATTTTGTCATTTTTGTCTGCTTCTGTTGTAATTTATACGATATTGTACTGTAATATCTATATTGATACATCGTTGCAACGAACATTCGCAAACATCATCGCAAAGTTGTGTGGTTGGAACGACAGCTCTCGACCTGTGGTTATAATGACAGTGGATTGCAACCAACAGATTGAAGCTCAAAAACGGGCATCCATCCATCGTAAACGAACCTCAAATGGCTCCTGTGGGTTAATAAAGGTCTTCTGAAGCAAAACGATGAGTTTGTGTAAGATGGTTCGTTTACGATTGTTGCAATCCACTGCCATTATAAAACTTTTTTTATATTTTTTAATATAGACTAACTGTGATTGTATTCACCTGAAAGAAGAAAGTCATATAGGCTACCTAGAATGTAGGCTAAATCATGGGCTAATTTTAATTTTAAAGTGAACTACTCCTTTAATAAATCCATTTCTTGAGCCAAATAAGCAAGCTGACATTCAGTACAATCAGTATCTTTTATTAGACATACAAATGTCCTTTACGTCTTTTAGTTTGTCAATTGATTTAAATCACCGTTTTTGAAGAGTGCGCATGTGCGAACGTGCTCTAGGCCTACGTAAGAATGAGCCTATGAATCTGGAAATAAAGCAAATAACTGAGAAAAATTTGAAATAGTCCTCAGATGACATGTCTGTAATTTATAGCAAAACATCTTAGATTGCTTAAAAGAAGTTATTGCTCCACCACCTGCGTGACATCATTATCCAACATGGTTGAACGACCAATTTGTGACAATATGGTTTCGGGAGGCTAGTGGATTTCTTCAAAGATGCATCATACAATGGTAGTTACTGTAAGCAGCGAGTTACGTACGTCGCTATACGGGAAACGCACCCCAGTTTGATGAAACATTGGCTGTTTGTTCAACCAATGAGTGTTTGGGAGACCTTTTTGAAAACAATTGTTTGTATTATTTGC
Organism: Rhinichthys klamathensis goyatoka; assembly: GCF_029890125.1. NCBI lineage: Eukaryota > Metazoa > Chordata > Actinopteri > Cypriniformes > Leuciscidae > Rhinichthys > Rhinichthys klamathensis. The sequence continues at coordinate 392,983 of NW_026606760.1, forward strand.
AGAAGCACTGCAATTACACACTTCACCTTTATCATTGCTTACAGCTAAATGTAAGAAAATCTGTTCTGAGAGAGTGTCCCTGATATTTTCACCCTTGCTGAGGGAGTTTATGAAATCTGTTTTTGGATAAACAAACAATTCTTACAGAGTATTGGGGGACATGAGGTGACAGATTTGTTGAAACTTCTGGGAGGTCCTGAAAAAGGAGAGAAAGAGAATGAACTGAATTTTGACAGGGGCAATAGTTGTTAAATTCCCTAACATGTGCAAGAGAAGAAGAAAAAAAGAGCAAAGGTCAAAGAAGGGATGACTAACTCTTCATGGTTATATGGTCAGTATGGTGCATATTGCTGAAAGCATGGAAAACACATGCACATATGCAGTGTATATGCTACATATGTTCCCACATTCAGCTAAATGCATTTCACAACTTCACTTTTGAAGTTCCCCTCAATATCACAGTTCATAAAAAGCAGACATTACATTCCAGCGATTTTAGGGGTAAGTCTGCTGATTTGTGTAGGCCTATCTGTTTTAATACGAATTACTTTGTTCTATTGCAACTTAAAAATATTCAAAAACAAGTATAGGCTATATATGAGAGTGATCCTGTAGTGCTATCAAAACATTGCTCTGTTTGTCTGACAGTGTTGTTATTGTTAAAGTCCCCCTGTGGTGAAAATCAAGTTTTTAATGTTGTTTATGTCTATTTGGTGTTTTTAACATGCTTTAAGACAAACCATGTGCAAAGTCATAAGTCAACACCATTGCTAAGTATTTTCTCCTTAAAACTGTCTCAAAAACGCGGATTGAAATCACTGGTGTTTCTAATGTCACTAACTACCTTGTAACCAATCATGACAATGTGCGACCGTAAACGGGTGGATCTCTGAGCCATAGACAGTATAAGAAGTGGACAGAGCCATCTCATTGGAACTCAGTTGAGACAGTTGAAGCCCATTTTTAGCGATTTTTGAGCACTTCCGTTCCTGACGCGCAGACTCAAACCGACTCAAACTAAGCTTGATGACGTGAGCAACCTGTCTGACAGACGTTAATCTTCTAGTAGCTGTGCGTGAAAATTGCCAACGTTAATCTTGCAGAGACGGGGAACTTGAGCAAAGAGTTCTTTGGCGTGAGTGAGCAGGAGTAAGTATTCCGTTGCTTTTATGGACTCATTATCTATGGGCTTCTCCCTTGACGGGACGTCCCCCCGATTGCCTGCGAGCTTCTCCTCCATGTCTGTACGGTAATTTCTGTACAGTGCGACAGAGAGTCGAGTGGTTATGACGCAATCGTTAGCCTATTTTTACAAAAACTGTTTCTACGGGGCCATAATGTAACATAGAAGGTAATGGAGCCCTTTATACATTGTCGTGTTTCTTTAGAAATAAATAATGGACAAATGGAGTCTTTAAACGCCTCAGATGTAAAGTTATTCGCTGTCAAAGTGACGCCAAAATGAATGGTAGTCAATGGAAATGCTAACGCAAGTGAAGTTCTGCTACAAGATGGCGGCACCCGGCCGGCTTCAACTTCCGGTCGATGGATTACCCCCTTGCTCTGAGCTTGTGTGAGTGATTGGAGGCGGGGCTATTTTGCATATTCATAGAACCGCGTATACTAAATGAGGCAAGAGTGTATAGATTCAAGCAATTTGAATGACATGAAGAAATAGTTTTCCTGGAAAAAACGATTAAATATGTTATTTTGGTGACCAAATATGAGTTTTAAGGGATAAAATAATTAACTACAGGGGGACTTTAACAACCTATTAAATATAATTTTCGGTAATTGAAATAAAGCTGAAAGAAAACAAATATTAGATTAACTAACTAACTTGAACTAAGTTTAAGTTTAAGTTTAAGTAACAAAGTAATTTTTACTTAAAGTAAAAAGTAACTTAAAGCTAAATAGAATATACACTCACCGGCCACTTTATTAGGTACCCCATGCTAGTAACGGGTTGGACCCCCTTTTGCCTTCAGAACTGCCTCAATTCTTCGTGGCATAGATTCAACAAGGTGCTGGAAGCATTCCTCAGGGAGTTTGGTCCATATTGACATGATGGCATCACACAGTTGCCGCAGATTTGTCGGCTGCACATCCATGATGCGAATCTCCCGTTCCACCACATCCCAAAGATGCTCTATTGGGTTGAGATCTGGTGACTGTGGAGGCCATTTTAGTACAGTGAACTCATTGTCATGTTCAAGAAACCAATTTGAAATGATTAGAGCTTTGTGACATGGTGGAAGTAGCCATCAGAGGATGGGTACATGGTGGCCATAAAGGGATGGACATGGTCAGAAACAATGCTCAGGTAGGCCGTGGCATTTAAACGATGCCCAATTGGCACTAAGGGGCCTAAAGTGTGCCAGGAAAACATCCCCCACACCATTACACCACCACCACCAGCCTGCACAGTGGTAACAAGGCATGATGGTTCCATGTTCTCATTCTGTTTACGCCAAATTCTGACTCTAACATCTGAATGTCTCAACAGAAATCGAGACTCATCAGACCAGGCAACATTTTTCCAGTCTTCAACTGTTCAATTTTGGTGAGCTCTTGCAAATTGTAGCCTCTTTTTCCTATTTGTAGTGGAGATGAGTGGTACCCGGTGGAGTCTTCTGCTGTTGTAGCCCATCCGCCTTAAGGTTGTGCGTGTTGTGGCTTCACAAATGCTTTGCTGCATACCTCGGTTGTAACGAGTGGTTATTTCAGTCACTGTTGCCCTTCTATCAGCTCGAACCAGTCTGGCCATTCTCCTCTGACCTCTGGCATCAACAAGGCATTTCCGCCCACAGAACTGCCGCTCACTGGATGTTTTTTCTTTTTCGGACCATTCTCTGTAAACCCTAGAGATGGTTGTGCGTGAAAATCCCAGTAGATTAGCAGTTTCTGAAATACTCAGACCAGCCCTTCTGGCACCAACAATCATGCCACGTTCAAAGTCACTCAAATCAACTTTCTTCCCCATACTGATGCTTGGTTTGAACTGCAGGAGATTGTCTTGACCATGTCTACATGCCTAAATGCACTGAGTTGCCGCCATGTGATTGGCTGCTTAGAAATTAAGTGTTAACGAGCAGTTGGACAGGTGTACCTAATAAAGTGGCCGGTGAGTGTATATATGTACATGAAAATATAAAAAAAAGTTAATTCAAAACATTATATTAAATATGATAATCGTACAGAAACACTATTAAAACAACACAGCCCAACCAGCCCAGTGGCTCAAATAATTGCATGACTATCTGTTTGTCCAACTAATGGCAGGGGAATGTGGCGTTAATGGACCAGAAATTACTCACTTCACATTTAAAGGGACATTGACTACACAACTTTTAACTATAAATGTTCATCTGTCTATAAAATAAAGTACACAACCAAACAATGAAAAAAAGCTTGTAATTAAGACTGTAACATTGACTTACCTGTCGAGAAGAAAGAAGGCAACTTCAGCGTCTCTTTTGAAATCTTTCTCCTGCATTAGCTCTATCCACCTGGAAAAAGCTATCCCGACATTAACTCGCGTTTTTTGTAATCTCCGGTCACGTTTCCTTTTACAATCTATTTTGGACTTTTCTGGCGACAAGGATTTGCAATGCAGCCTTTTAAAATTGCCGGGGCAGTGACAAGCGCCTCTCACTGATCTGCTCCTCCGTTTCTGCTGCGTTCAGTTACGTCACGCTGGCTCTGAACGAAAACGCGTTGTGGAAACGCGTTGGCCTAGTACTTTTTGTCCCTCTCTGCTATTATAGTTTTTCAAGATGGCGGTATTACACGTAAGCCTCCATGGACCTACCCGTCCCATGTATATAAAGATAATAAATTCTTCGTTTACGAGGATAAGTCAGATAATTGGCAGAGGTATTTGTACACCATTGAGGACATACTTATGAATAAAAATATTGATTTTAAATAATAAAATACATAAAAAAGTACACATTGTCCCTTTAAGTAAAATGTGTTAAATGGGAGTACTACACTCGTATCTTACCAAATGTTTAATAAACGATCATGTAAAAGGGCGGTGAACGTGATTTCACCAAGTACAACATGTTCCGGGATCAACATCTTTGTTATTCCAATCAACCAATCAGAATTGAGGGACAAGTTTATGTCAAGTTTAGGCTTACAACCAGGGTTTTGGGCGTCTACATCAGTTTTATTCACCAATCATTTCCCTCTGATTTTAGGGATAACTTATGGGTAAGGTTATGTTTAGGGGTAGGGATAGGGTTAGGGCTAATTTTTCAGACAGGAATGTTATTCCAATATCAACAAAATATGTTGATCCAGGTGACTGAAAAGGCCAGGAGATGCACTTAACGTACATTTATCAACATGCATATTATGAACAAAGAAGTTCATGCATAGGTTGTTTTAAACATTTAAATGCTTTTCTGTCCCTCTGATTCTCTCCACTGCCCGGACCTTCCAGTGATGGCAAACTGTCCCTGCTAACCCTGCCCAGATGTGTTTCTACAGTTGTGCTTATTCAAACTATCACATATGAAGAATAAAAGCCATAATTAGATAAAGGGTTATTACAGCATTAGGGGGTTATTTTGAATCTACAGATTAGAGTAGCGCATGAGTGGAGTTATTATAAAATGTGACCCAAATTCCTCTATCTTTTGGAAAGCTCCCGTTTGGAACACATTGAGGACATGTTATCTGATCCTACAAATAAAGTGGAAGGAGAATGGATCTGTTTAGATAAAATGAGGATTACATTGTACAATCCTGATAAGAGTCCTGAAGAAGAAAAACAAGTCATTTTTCTCTCTTCGCTCTGTGCTGTTATGGCTTCTGGGAGCAGAAAGTAATGCTTGATGAATTGCCTTTACCATCAAAACGTCCTTGTTATGTAAAACACGTCATGACCCTGGTGAAGTCTCTGGAGCTGCGATAGAGAAGCAGCTTTGCTAATAAGCAGGCCCACACGAAAACTGCAACGGCAAAACTTTACAGAAAGATCTGCAGATTTCCAAAAAAAATGAAACCTACACGTTCTATAAGGTAAGAAAGGCTGTGCTATACTGGGGATGTTATGTCCCTTTAGTTGTGACTACTTTCACAATATAGCATGGAAATTAGTGCCATATTGGTTTTCTACAAATTGAAATATATCAAAAAAAATATTAATTAGAAAATAGTTGAATAGTTGAATATTTCATTAATTGACATTAACAGATTAAAAAAATATTACGATTAATAACAAATGTATTGCTCATTGTTAGTTTACGCATTAATGTTGACTAATTTCAACTGTTACCACAATTGGTGACAAAACATTGCCACACTCTTAAAAATAAAGGTTATTTATTGGCATCGGTGGTTCCATGAAGAATCTTTAACATCCATGGAACTTTCAAATGCACAAAACATTCTAGTGGACATTTAAAATATTCTTCAGAATAAGAAAAAAAAGTTCCTTTTAGAAACGTTTTTTTTCTGTGAAACCCCCCTTTGGAACCTTAATTCTTAAGATTGTAAGCAAAGAAATAACAATCTGCTATGGGTATTTAGCATTTAAACTGCATTGCGGATTATATTGCAGTTTGAATACACTATTGACCAATTAGATCAGAACAACCATTTTATAATACATATTTTTGCCTAATCGTGCTTTTAGCTATCAATACCACAGTATTTCCTGTTTCATTTACCAAAATTTAGCGTGTTTAAATCCATTCCAGAATTCAAAATCAGCGCAGAAAATGCTAATAAAGTGTACAGATTTCCCGCTGGTCTGCTAATCAGTCTACAATGAGGCTTAAAGTCTTTTAGACCATCAGAGATTCTGCAGGAGGCTGTTCTTGGCAGATATTCTTATCAGCAGAAATGCTAATGGGATCCACCTCTTACCTACGCAGAGCCAAGAATGTGGTCTCACAGTGGGACAGAGACCTTCTCTCCTTCCCCCACTACTGTCCCAGTAACGCTTCCCCCCATGACATCACTACCTTCATCACCTCGCAATTACTGACGGCAAAATTTAAGGAGAGATAAAACATTTTAGAGGATGTTGGCATAAGCCCACTCAGACACGCTGCCTGTTTGCTCTTTTACACAGCAAGCAGTTATTTCATGTTAAGAAAAAAAATGTTCTTGAGGTCCAATATAAACATAAAATAACACAGAGAACCTTGTGCTAACTTTTTTTACTATAACAAAAAGAATGCAGAACACAGGAAGTGTTAATGGCCCTGACCTCCATATGAAGAGATAGATAGATAGAAGAGATAGATAGATAGATAGAAGAGATAGATAGATAGAAGAGATAGATAGATAGAAGAGATAGATAGATAGAAGAGATAGATAGATAGAAGAGATAGATAGATAGATAGGTTGAAGAGATAGATAGATAGATAGGTTGAAGAGATAGATAGATAGATAGATTGAAGAGATAGATAGATAGATAGATAGATTGAAGAGATAGATAGATAGATAGAATAGATAGATAGATAGAGATAGATAGATAGATAGATAGATAGATAGATAGATTGAAGAGATAGATAGATAGATAGATTGAAGAGATAGATAGATAGATAGATTGAAGAGATAGATAGATAGATAGATTGAAGAGATAGATAGATAGATAGATTGAAGAGATAGATAGATAGATAGATAGATAGATAGATAGATAGATAGATAGATAGATAGATAGATAGATAGATAGATAGATAGATAGATAGATAGATAGATAGATTGATAGATAGATTGAAGAGATAGATTGAAGAGATAGATAGATAGATAGATAGATAGATAGATAGATAGATAGATAGATAGATAGATAGATAGATAGATAGATAGATAGATAGATAGATAGATAGATAGATAGATAGATAGATAGATAGATAGATAGATAGATAGATAGATAGATTGAAGAGATAGATAGATAGATAGATAGATAGATAGATAGATAGATTGAAGAGATAGATAGATAGATAGATAGATAGATAGATAGATAGATAGATAGATAGATAGATAGAAGAGATAGATAGATAGATAGATTGAAGAGATAGATAGATAGATAGATAGATAGATAGATAGATGGATAGATAGATAGATAGATAGATAGATAGATAGATAGATAGATAGATTGAAGAGATAGATAGATAGATAGATAGATAGAGATAGATAGATAGATAGATAGATAGATAGAGATAGATAGATAGATTGAATAGATAGATAGATAGAGATAGATAGATAGATAGATAGATAGATAGATAGATAGATAGATAGATAGATAGATAGATAGATAGATAGATAGATAGATAGATAGATAGATAGATAGATTGAAGAGATAGATAGATAGATAGATAGATAGATAGATAGATAGATAGATAGAAGAGATAGATAGATAGATAGATAGATAGATAGATAGATAGATAGAAGAGATAGATAGATAGATAGATTGAAGAGATAGATAGATAGATAGATTGAAGAGATAGATAGATAGATAGATAGATAGATAGATAGATTGAAGAGATAGATAGATAGATAGATAGATAGATAGATAGATAGATAGATAGATAGATAGATAGATAGATAGATAGATAGATAGATAGATAGATAGATAGATAGATAGATAGATAGATAGATAGATAGATAGATTGAAGAGATAGATAGATAGATAGATAGATAGATAGATAGATAGATAGATTGAAGAGATAGATAGATAGATAGATAGATAGATAGATAGATAGATAGATAGATAGATAGATAGATAGATAGATAGATAGATAGATAGATAGATAGATAGATAGATAGATAGATAGATAGATAGATAGATAGATAGATAGATAGATAGATAGATAGATAGATAGATAGATAGATAGATAGATTGAAGAGATAGATAGATAGATAGATAGATAGATAGATAGATAGATAGATAGATAGATAGATAGATAGATAGATAGATAGATAGATAGATAGATAGATAGATAGATAGATAGATAGATTGAAGAGATAGATAGATAGATAGATAGATAGATAGATAGATAGATAGATAGATAGATAGATAGATAGATAGATAGATAGATAGATAGATAGATAGATAGATAGATAGATAGATAGATAGATTGAAGAGATAGATAGATTGAAGAGATAGATAGATTGAAGAGATAGATAGATTGAAGAGATAGATAGATAGATAGATAGATTGAAGAGATAGATAGATAGATAGATAGATAGATAGATAGATAGATAGATAGATAGATAGATAGATAGAAGAGATAGATAGATAGATAGATAGAAGAGATAGATAGATAGATAGATTGAAGAGATAGATAGATAGATTGAAGAGATAGATAGATAGATAGATAGATAGATAGATAGATAGATAGATAGATAGATAGATAGATAGATAGATAGATAGATAGATAGATAGATAGATAGATAGATAGATAGATAGATAGATAGATAGATAGATAGATAGATAGATAGATAGATAGATAGATAGATAGATAGATAGATAGAAGAGATAGATAGATAGATAGATAGATAGATAGATAGATAGATAGATAGATAGATAGATAGATAGATAGATAGATAGATAGATAGATAGATAGATAGATAGATAGATAGATAGATAGATAGATAGATAGATTGAAGAGATAGATAGATTGAAGAGATAGATAGATAGATAGATAGATAGATAGATAGATAGATAGATAGATAGATAGATAGATAGATAGATAGATAGATAGATAGATAGATAGATAGATAGATAGATAGATAGATAGATAGATAGATAGATAGATAGATTGAAGAGATAGATAGATTGAAGAGATAGATAGATAGATAGATAGATTGAAGAGATAGATAGATAGATTGAATAGATAGATAGATAGATAGATAGATAGATAGATAGATAGATAGATAGATAGATTGAAGAGATAGATAGATAGATAGATAGATAGATAGATAGATAGATAGATAGATAGATAGATAGATAGATAGATAGATAGATAGATAGATAGATAGATAGATAGATAGATAGATAGAGAGATAGAAGAGATAGATAGATAGATAGATAGATAGATAGATAGATAGATAGATAGATAGATAGATAGATAGATAGATAGATAGATAGATAGATAGATAGATAGATAGATAGATAGATAGATAGATAGATAGATAGATAGATAGATAGATAGATAGATAGATAGATTGAAGAGATAGATAGATAGATAGATAGATAGATAGATAGATAGATAGATAGATAGATAGATAGATAGATAGATTGAAGAGATAGATAGATTGAAGAGATAGATAGATTGAAGAGATAGATAGATAGATAGATTGAAGAGATAGATAGATAGATAGATAGATAGATAGATAGATAGATAGATAGATAGATAGATAGATAGATAGATAGATAGATAGAAGAGATAGATAGATAGATAGATAGAAGAGATAGATAGATAGATAGATTGAAGAGATAGATAGATAGATTGAAGAGATAGATAGATAGATAGATAGATAGATAGATAGATAGA